>NW_027354635.1:0-2051 GCF_012295235.1 Primulina huaijiensis
TGCTCCTCAATACAATTAACAGTTTCCTTACCTTAGTCTTATTCGATATTTTCGTGCAAGAACCTCCTGATTTTGTACCGGTATAACCCTGCAAGACATGCCTGGCTCATCAATGATTTCTTCAAGAATACACCAACACAAACTGAAATACGCTAAGAGAGAAACTCAACAAATTTTGCACAAGAATTGTCCAACCTATATCCCAGATCAATAATTTTCCTGTGAAGTTCATCAGCCTTATTATAATTCTTCTTAGCTCGCGCCTTGGATCTTTGAACAGCTGCAACTTCCACTTCTCTAGGGACAATTGCAGATTCTCTCTGATCCGTAGTGCTCACATACGCAGTAATTGTATCTCCATCTGCCACAGCCTTCGCATCAATCTATTCATACACAAAACATTATGTCAAACAAGTTGATAATAAGATGTATGAAACTAAAAGAAACTCCAATCCTGAAATATTTTCAAGAAACTGTAATGTTTTGCTTACTGGAAGAGTGTATAATTCGAATTTGAGCCCTTGTGGTCGTGATGGAGGAGCGACACTAGTGAGCTCAACCAAAATATGAGGTAAAGGAAGGCCATAAAAAGTCAACAATCCCTGTAATAAATCAATAAGTTCTACTAAAACCTTGCATTCTTTTGAGGACCATACCAAGGTATGTTATTTTAGTACCTCAACGTCAGCTTTCTGATGTCCTTTCAAGGTCAGGATTACAAGCCTTGAAGCTTCTTCTGGTGTTATAGGGGGAGGTTTTGTTTCTCTCCATGCCTCCGAAAGTTTCCTATACCTTCATTTTTGTGCATAGGTTGAGCATAAATAAATCAAACGAACCCGGTTAAAAATTAGCTGGAAACTAGCAGACCAATAATCTCAAGTTCCATAATTCCATCATAATTAACTTACATGTTTTGAAACATATTTACAAGATCTGTAAACAAAATACGTTAAAGTCACCCTCCAGATAAATTCTTTGCGAAATAATTATAACATAAAAGAAAATAATAAATCTCTAATTCAAGAAATTAGCAGTGACATTACCAGTTGGCCTGAGCTTTCTTAGAGGAGACAACATGCTTACTGAGTCCTTGAGGAACCTTATAAATATTGAAACCAAGATTTACAACAGCGGAATATAATTTTTCTCTTGCACAAAAAATACTAAAAACCCGAAATTAAACAGAAAGAAAAGCTTTGAATCAGCTCCGGAAACCACATCAAACCATTAGTTCAACTAAATTCACAATATTTCCGAACAAGATTAACCCTTTTCTAATTTGTTTCAAGAATATACAAAAGACTTGATTAATCGATAGGCTTAATGTTATTGGGTACCTGGGAAGTGATTTCAAAATTATACAAATCCTGGGCCAGTGCCGATACTCCAACAGTGGAGACGGTGACGCCATGGTAGCCGGCCGCGTCGGAATCCGCCGTCGGCTTGCAGCATTGGCCGTACAAAAGTCTTAGAACGTTACCCATAAATACAACCAAACAAGAAGTCAAGAAAAGATTAAAAGATTTTGATTTGTGGACATGGAGAAAGCTACAATCTTGAATGGATTTATCAATATTTGATATTTTTTTGAGAAATCTTTTTCATGATTCCAAGAAAATCCAAGGAAAGACTCGACGAGGTTGCGTTTATCATGGGCGAATCACAATCAGGTCCGACACGTGGCGTGACGTCATTGGTCTATGTTTTGTCACTACTGTAATTTTGAAGAAATGACCACGGGGTAAGAATTGGAAGTCAACGGCATGATTTGCCACTTTCTCGATTTCGTAAAAGACAAGCAAATGCACCATCTAGTAAATCCATGCACGTCGCCAATAGTCACTGTTAGATTGGAATTATTATATATATTTTTATATAAAAAGTAGTCAAGTACTATACGTTTGTTGTATTTTTTTTTATTTTTTAAAAGTTTTTTAGACTTCAATCAAATTTTTTAATTAGTTCGATTTATTATACTTAAAATAGGATAATATTATCATTATGAAAATTGGTCGTAGATATTCCGGTAATTTTTTAAATTTGTTGATCCA
>NW_027354636.1:0-2058 GCF_012295235.1 Primulina huaijiensis
ACTATCATTAAGAATTTCATCTTTTGACCAAAAACAAGCAAGAAGTATAATACCATAAAAAGAAAAATATACCGAATAAAAAAAATTTCGATTGAGTTCTGAAGTAGCTCCTGAAAATGCTGATATGACACCGAATAATATTGACACATTGTCGAAAATTGCTAACGTATCTGATACCATTTCAACAATTTGACCAAAATAGTCATAAACTAAATTTTAGTCTTGGTTCCTTAATTACATTTAGAGAAAAATGATGACTATGTTATAAAATTCAGACACGACTAATAGCAACCCATTAATACTCCGTATAATCACGAGACTATCAATTTATTTTAAAAATAAGCAAATATATATAATTTGAGACCTTTCAAACCATGTTTCAAATTCGGACCCCTAGATAGATCGCATCTCTTGTTTTGTCTTCAATTCCATATAATAAATGTTTATGCTGCATTTATTGTATGAACAAGAACACTTGTAATTAGTTTATATTTAGTTATCTACCACTTGTGCAAAATTTATTACAATTTTTTGTCATCGCTTAAATTTGTGAATCTGTCATGTTATTTATTTCATGCATTCTCTCCTTTCCAGGGGAATTAATTTTTTAGGGATACACGTTTATTACCTTATCATTTATATGTATACAATAAAAAAAAAAAGAAGAGAGATTTGGATCTAACTGCCGGTTGATTTGATTAAAAAAACAATGATAGCTGGCATCAGACCAACTACGAAGCCAGCGTTTAGTAACTCCACCACTAATTACGTACTCCAATCTAAATTTTTTTAATTCTAGAGCAAAGAGTTTTCGCGTGATGGCATGTTGATGAACTCGTATAATCTCTCACCAAATTGTGATTAAGAAATAATATTTTCTTTCATATTTTATTGGTTCTAATAATAAGTTCGATTTAATTATTTTATATAAATAGATGTGACATACATAGTTGTTGTTTAATTTGGATTCTTGTATATACAATAAATCCTTAAATGGCATCAACTCTCTTTACAATCCAATACAATATTAAGCAAGCAAGAAGAAATTATTATTTTTTATAATGTATTTAATTTTTTATATTTAATCAGACATCTTGTCACAATCAGTGACATTTTATTATTTTTTCAATATCATGTCAAATGAAAAAAGAATTAAAGTTGAAAAAAGAACGACAAAAAAACCAAGTTGATCAAAATATAATTTTGCCAATCAGACTATAATAAAAAAAATGGTTATTGTGTTTGTGGTTGAAGTTATTTTCTCCTTAAAGTTTTCGATTGTTGGACGATAAATGGGGTTTTAAACGTATGGCCAAAGTTACTACACAAATTTGAGTTAAATCCCTGTGTTCAAGCTAAATGTTTCAACATGGTTAGCATATCATACATACTATAATAAAATTTTAATTATTTAACCACAGAACTCAAGAAAAAGCCGAGTTATTTATATACACTCTCTTAATTAATACAGAACAAGGAAGTGTTTAATTATGTAATAATAGTACATTTCACCAACTAAAGAAGTTGCAGATAATCCTCGTAGACTTGGTCCAACATATGCGCATCACTGGAAGCATCCGATTGAGGTAGAGGCAGAACGCAATAGCCTCCCAGAAAATCGTCGTCGCCGCCGCAAACTTCATAGTCACCAACCTCCGGCCAAGCCATCGGCACGAAAGACGCTTCCACCTTCCTGCCACCACCCTGCGCTGCCGGCTCGGCGCCATCGCTACTCGAAAACCCACTCAACAGGCTGTCAAGGCTGTCAGCAGTCGAGAAAGCCGGAGATATCCTAATGGCTTTGGGCAAGTAAACTTTGGTCTTCTGAAGATGCTCAGTATCATGACCAACTTTGTTATCGGCTTCGACATTCTCAACCTTTTTCAGCTTCTTTGGTTTCTTAACGACTGTCGCGGTGGCGGCGGCTGCTTTCTTGACTTTGGGTGGTTTGGGTAAGTCCTTGTGAGGTTTAGGGTGGATGCCGGCATTGTTGAGTTTCTTGAGAAGATAGGTATTCCAGTAGTTCTTGATCTCATTGTCCGTTCGACCTGGCAATCT
>NW_027354637.1:0-2058 GCF_012295235.1 Primulina huaijiensis
CATACTAATCATTAGTTTATCCTATCCTTCCAACCAATCGTAGCCTTATACTATTATATTATCTTTGAAAGATACGATGTATTATATATAAACAAAGCACTAATTGATAAAAGTTTAATTTAAATTTCAGGTCAATTGTCAAGAAGTTATAATGGAATAAACTGGAAGTAAACATCACCTTGATAACTTACTATTTTGTCTCGGTCAATGAGCCCAAGCCAATGCATTTTCTATAAATATAAATGAGTGATTTTACATTGGTTAGAATCCACAGTGGGTGATAAAATCTTTAATTTTTCATATCAAACTTGTGCGGGTTAATTTTGTTTAAAAATTCATATTAATTAAATACAAGTTCAAAAATTACCAAACTCGTCTTGTCCTGCTTGACTATTTTTGTGCAGAAGTCGTTGGCAACTGATAAAATCAAAAAATGAGAGCAACCAGAAATTTTACAGTGAACTCGTCTTGTCCTGCTTGACTATTTTTGTGTAGGAAATATTTTGATCTTCAAAACTGAATTCATCCTGATTTTGAAAATCCTGAATGGTGATTTGGGTTTCCTTGGCCATCCAAAATCGTGTTTTCGACAACTTTTTGGGATGATCCGTCGGCTTATATATATACTAAAATACATTTTAAACAATTTTTACGTTCAAACATTTACTTGAAAACGTTTAGAACATGGTCAAATCGAAGCTTGAAAATTTAGCCTTGAAACCGAATGTTAGGGTTTGAGTTTTGTATTTTTTGGGCAAATTCAACTTGTGACAAAATTTGATATTTTTATCATATTTTCTTCATATTTTTTTTTTTATTTTTTACTCTCCTACGATCTTTTATTTTTCTATCTATAACCCACGAAATTTTGATCAATTTATCTGACGAGAATGCTTAGAATGAGATTTATTTATAGCAAGAAAATATAAGGATGAAACATCGATACATAGACACTTGATTTTGACTTCAAGCGTATATTTTTACATAATAAAATAATAAACCATACAATATTATATTTATTCTTTAATCTGTATCATATTTTTCTGTATTTATTAAAGTCATATTATTTTAATAGCACATTTATGTATTTATAGTGTTCAATTCAATGTGGATTTTTTTTAAAAATTATAGGAAAATGAAATTAATTTCATATAATTAAGTCCATATTATTTTAATAAATTCTGGAGAATACTACTAGTAAAATTTAATTCTAAATACATAATTTTCTAAGATTATTACACTGATATTCTCAAGAATATCACTTCTTTCAGAAGAAATCCACGTTTATTTCCTGATAAATATAGGAGATGTAAACCAAACGAGACAGTATGAAATAACTTCCAAATTGATTTGCAAGACTTAAAAATAATAATGCTCACAATTAATTTATCAACTTGAATATACAAGGAACTGCATTTAAATTCTTCTTTGAAATTTTATTATCAATTTTGATTCCATTCATGCCTTTTATAACCCGATAAATAGATACCATCGCTCTTAGCTGCCCAATAACATTGATCACCACTGCATCTTTTAGCCCACGAATCTTTGAAAACATCAAATTGTACGTCTTTCTTACCCCACCAAAAATGACAAAAAAACAAAGTACGACCAAACACCCGAGTGCAGAAACTCCAGTTGAATTCTTGATTTGTGGTCAGATTGTGAAAACCTAAGTCATTATTCTTCGACGCACAATGAATCTGTAACGGATCAGAGTTTGGAGGGAGTTTGTTTGCCACATAAATCGTATAATCATCGGTGAAAACACATATACGAGCCTCCGAGTTAGGGAGATGACTTGCCAACATAAGGACCAAAAATAGTATAGTTTTGGCTAAAGAGTTTCCCATTGTGTGTATAGGGAAGATGATCATGGTGTTCATCACCATTGAATTAAGTCATTTTTATAGAGTTAGAACTCAGTCAAAGTTATTACAATCTGAAAGTAAGTATGTGATCAATCAAAAATAGGATACGGGAATGTTACTAATGGTAAAACACACAAAATATGCGATATAAATAGCAGGAATTTGTCACACAATATTTTTTGAATTT
>NW_027354638.1:0-2070 GCF_012295235.1 Primulina huaijiensis
GGTTATTGGTGGCCATGCAGGAGTTACTATCCTCCCCTTGTTGTCAAAGACCAAACCGTCTGTCGCTTTTAATGACGAAGAAGTGCAAGAACTGACTCTGAGGATTCAAAATGCTGGCACAGAAGTTGTCGAGGCCAAGGCTGGAGCAGGATCAGCTACTCTTTCAATGGCATATGCCGCAGCTCGGTTTGTTGAGTCGTCCCTTCGAGGTCTGGATGGCGATGGTGATGTTTACGAATGTGCTTATGTCCAGTCTGATCTTACAGAGCTGCCTTTCTTTGCCTCAAGAATTAAGCTTGGAAGAAATGGAGTTGAGGCTTTCGTTCCATCTATCCTTCAAGGATTAACCGAGTACGAACAGAAGGCATTGGAAGCTCTAAAGCCAGAATTGAAGGCGAGCATTGAGAAAGGCGTAGCATTTGCTCGGAAGCAGCCTGTGGCTGTTTAAAATTTATTGCTGGTTGAAGCAGTATCTATCAGGAAAAATTAAGGGGTGCAGCCGTCACAGGTTTATTGATGTATCTGCATTCCAGTTTTGTAGGCAACTTACCAAACGGTTTTCCTTCTATTGTCGTGTTGAAGTCTCTCCAGCAATAGAAAATGAGTATTTCGTTGAGTTATCGGGTAATTTGGATGTCTTATATGATATATGAGACAATGCAGCCATGCAAACTAAAAATTATAAATAACAGAACATTTTTTATTTTTCTTAGACGACGTGATATATACAGTAAAAAAATCTATATTTTAAGAATAAAAAATATTCTTCTCCAGAAATTAAAATCAAAATTCAAACATACCCTGGTACCCCTGTACGTTAACCAAAAAAATAAATTTTTAGAAGTTCTTTTCAAAAAAACACCTCAAAGTTTCAAACAAAACCGTGGCCTCAACGCGCACGTTTTACATTTGAATGTGCTGCTGATTCTACTGAAACATCGATCTCATACAAATAGAGGTCCATTTTTCTAATCTTACATAGCCCAGAATTTAACACAAAGGCATGTAGTGCATTTGTGGCGCTGTAATTCTCAAAGACCAGACGTGAAGTCTTGATATTGTCTAAGACATCACCCCTCCAAGAAAGCCTTGATTTTTATCCAAAGCAAGATTTTTCTCGGCATGGTATTGGATAATATCATTCTGACTTGAAATGTAAGAGAAATGAACCCAAGGCAAGAGCAAATAGGATACTCTCCCCCTATTTGAACAATCTTTGAATCCGTATGTAATTTTTTCAAATAATGTGAGTATCCACAGCTTCTGTACTAATTCCCCTCATCCTGTCTCATGCGTCCCTCCCCACATTTTATTGGACAACAGTGTTGGCATATCCTCTAAAGAAACATGGTGGTTTCTTTAAACCCGGACGTGAAGGAAGATAATCGTCAACAGCTGCTAAATCTGCACATCATATATCCATCTTCTCACTTGTGCTGCAACTTGAAGTTCCTCTGATTTGCCTATCACCAGTAATTGTTACAGGAGCAGTGTCCCCCGTGGAAATGATGAAACCGATTCCGATCTCTGATAATCACTTTCCGGTTGTACACTGCGGACAGAAGTTTCGCAAAATTATGGCAATCTAGACATATACGAAGATCTTTTGCAACCCTCAACGTCGTACCAGGTGGGGTTGAAAGAACCCCAAAAGCGATAGCCAACTTCTCACTATGGTAAGAAAGTGCATTCTCCTTCTCTGCTGCTCCCATGTCGTGCAACTCCGAATTTACTTCAGCGACATAACCAGCAATCCTAAGCTGCTGGTTTATTTCCCGCATCATTTCATATATTTCCTTCTTTCTTGGATGTAAAACATCATCTGCAACAAATTCATGAACGTGCCCTCTTAACTCGATTGTGCTACAAGCCGGCGTCGTTTGAACACCTCTATCTTTCATCAATTTCCTCACTTCCACAACCTTTTCCCACATACCTACGGAAGAATAAATATTCAACAATAAGATATAGTCCCCTGATTCTTGAGCTTTGAGCTCAACCAAATGCTCGATGGCTCGTTCTCCAAGTTCAATTTGGCGGTGGATTCTACACGCTCCTAGCAATGTTCTC
>NW_027354639.1:0-2074 GCF_012295235.1 Primulina huaijiensis
AAAAAAAAATTGTATACTTCTTTACATATTCTGAATCTAGATAAAAAAAAATAATATTTATTGACTAAGATATTAATCTAAGTTGAGTGTTGATTTGTAACTAAAATAGGAGTTATAGTCAAGTGGTGTATAATTGAACATTTGTCGTTTTGTCAAAAAATTTGATGACAATACAGTGCAATTCAAATATTTTAAGTCACAATCAGTTCAAACATCATGTTTTGATCACTCTCATAACAAATAAAATTATTATTCTCCAACAAATATTATTGGAAATGGACATTAGACTCATTTCAAAATAAAACATATGGATTCAATCCAATTGGTTAATTGAGCATATTATAATAAAACACGTGAGGTAATACTAATACGGATAATAGACTCAACCAGTTAGATCATAATATAGAAATCGATTGGTGAACAAATAAATTAAGTAAATGATAAGGAAATGAAATTAATAGGGACATGCACAATGTCGATTTACGTCATGTATGTATTAATGTTTGATATTTTTACTCGTATATCTTTTATTGAATCATTTATATTCACGTAACTATTTTTAATAATCAATTTTAGTATTTTTTTTCCTTAAAATCGTGTAATTAATAATGATACTTTTAATAATTACACTGTTATAAACATATGTGAATGTCACAATAAATTTTTTTAACAATGTAATTATTAAATTTTAATAATGATATTAACAATTTAATTACATGATTTTAAGAAAAATGAATAAAATCTACTGCAAAACATAATTACATGATTATAATTGATTCAATAATAGATACGTGACTAAAAATATCATATATGTTTCAACATTACGATGGATACACGTCCCTTATGCATGTGGGATTTTGAGATGTTAAGGCACCTAAAATATTTTAATCATGCATTTAATTACATCTATTTAATCAGTAATGATAATTGAACGATGATCACCTACACACACTGTCTTTGCAATTCTACATGTGTTAGATATCATGTGAACGAATTAAGTTCCGACCAATTAATAATAGTTAGTGTTTGATACAAGTCCTAATCCTTTAAATATTCGAAATGGAGTCTAGAACAAGTAAGTTTTTTAAAATTTTTCATAATATTCTGTCGAGCTATTGGAATGACATCGAAATGATAGTGTGTTCGATGATATATCAGCACTCGGGGAGAAAAGATTTGACAGGAAGAAAAATCCAATTTATATGACCAAGAACCCAATTTTTGGCAACCCACATGAGCAAAACCAAAAACTTTGAGCTAATTTGGTAATTTTTCCAAATAATTATATCACTATTTGTCTTAAAAATATAAAATATTATAGAATATTCAAAGTTTTAGTAAATTAAAGAATTTAAGGATATTCTTGTTATGCACGTGGTTGGAAAAACGAGATGACTTTGAAATTAGAATTCTATATTTTTATCATCGATATTATTGTTAAGTGTGAGATATTGAAAATAATTATTATATATCTTTAAATTAATATAATTCGTTTAGAATCCTCTCCCATGATATCTTAATTTTTTATATTATAATTTGATGGGAACAAAATATTCCATCATATAATATATAATTAAATTCCATGCAAAATTAAAAAAAAAATCTAATTATAAACCATCTCCAAACTTTTTATTTAACATACATATTCTGTAAAGTATTTACACAAAAACGATTTATTAAAAAGGCTGGATGAATATGTCCTGTGTCCTGCCTAACTAGTTAGATTTATTCATATTTTTTCTTTAATATTCTGCTAATAAAATATTGTTCTTATTGATCATAACTATTTCATGATTTGAATTAACGTCAACTACATCGTACATCGTTCCTGCTTCTCTTTGTCTACCTAATTAATTAATTTTTTTTTTTAAAAAAAGATTTTCTCTCTGTTTTTTTAGTCAAATAAAATAATTTTTAAATAAAATTCATTACACCGCCAATGAATATTATTAAATGTTCTTTCGAAATCAATGAAACTTTGATTTAATTTTATTTTTTCTGGCATTGTCGTGGAAGGGGCATGGTGCTTCGTGTGTATTGCTAGTATAAGTATATATATATATACATACATACA
>NW_027354640.1:0-2081 GCF_012295235.1 Primulina huaijiensis
TCAATGTTTTGAACTCTTGTTTTTCAATGTTTTGAACTCATGTTTGTTAATGTTTTGAACTCCATAATAGATAATAAATATAATACTAATACTGATAATTAATAATAATAAATCATATTCTTACAAGTGGAGAGAAATTTTTGTGGGTTATTACCTGCGTCACAAACAAACGTCAGAGGCGCCGATGTTTGCACAGCGTAAACACTCCGACGCTCAAGTCAGAAAACAATATAAAAATGTTAATTGAGAGCTAAAAAGTTTAAGCATAAAATCATCCCCCCCATTTTCCTTTAGCATTGCCGAGTCGGGATCTTAAGATGTTGTAAAATTGTTCGATTAGTAACTTCTGTTTGTCCATTAGTCTGTGGGTTGCGTACTGATGTGAAAAACTGTTTGATAGATAAACCTTCACACTATACTTTTATTTTTGCTCCAGAAAATTGGGTCCCATTGTCTGAGACCAGAGCTCGGGGAATCTCGAACCTGTCGGGCCTTTTCCCCTTGCTACAGGACAAAGAAAATTTCTCATTGTTGCAGTGGATTATTTCACAAAATGGGTTGAGGCAGAACCATTGGCAAAAATTGCCGAAAAAGATATCAATGAGATATCGGATTTGAGGCTCGATTGTAACAAACTCTCACCCGCTAAAAAACATTATTAATTTCCATGATATAAAAATATTACATCATTTTAAAGATATACTATTTTCAACCTAAAACAATTAGGTTAATTAATATAAGACTTGTAATGTCGTAACAACCTACTTTGAACATATACATTTAATTTGCATATAATTTATAATGTAGACGTTAAGTTAACTATGCCTTGCAATCGAATTATATTTAATTTGATAAATAGTTATTTACAAAAAAAAAATAGTGAGACTATAAAAAACAAAAAAGAACATGTTATTGCATCATGCGAACCTAAATCACGAGAATAATGCACCAACCAATGCCCTAACAGAAACTACCTTTTTGTTGTGGTCCTTTTGCAAGTTGGAAGACATATCAAAACTCTACTTAGTACGTACGATGATCGATAACAAGCTGGATTTTGTGAATGAGTTTAGCAGAATCCACACTTTGAAAAATCGATAAAAATAAAAAAAATTTAAAAAACTTCGAATTTTTCGAGTTATTCATGCTCGTAAAATAAAAATTATGATAATATGAAAGGATTATTAGATCAGTTTGAACTGAATTGGCGGTTCTTGACATATAGAAACTTTACAAGTAGATAAATATGGTTAAACAAATTGTAACTAACAAGACTTTTTAAATACTTTTTTTTTATTAAAAAAAAACCCAACAAAATAAAGAGCTTATAATTTAATATATACGTATATTAAAGCAAGATAACGGAAAAAATACACTAGTTATTTAATATTACATAAGAAAAAAATTTGGTTGCATGATTCCCACGTTTTATATCTCCTCAAAAAACAACTATATTAGGAGTTGTATTCCACAAAACCTCTCAATCTTTCTGTTAAGAGACCTCTCCCTGTTTCTTTCCTCCCATATCTTTCTCTTACACACATCCAAACAGCCAGATTATCATTTAAAAATTCTATATAAATGCTCCATTTGAGAATTCCATTTTTATTCTTACTATAGAAAGTTAAAAAAAAAAAGTAGTTTGATCTAAAAAGGTAACAGGAATGGAAGATGTGTGTGGTTCTGATGAGCAGATTGAACTGCCGCCGGGTTTTCGGTTCCACCCTACGGACGAGGAGCTCATAACTCATTATTTGTCTGCTAAAGTTCTTGATTTTAGCTTCAGCGCCATAGCCATTGGGCAGGTTGATCTGAACAAGGTGGAGCCTTGGGATTTGCCATGTAAGTGTAGTGATAGTAAATAGATGAATATGGCAATTATTTTTTATTTTTTGGCGTCAGGTTGATTAATTTTTTGATCTTGGAATTAAAGGGAAGGCGAAAATGGGAGAAAAGGAGTGGTACTTTTTCTGTTTGAAGGATAGGAAGTACCCGACTGGGTTGAGGACAAATAGAGCCACGGATGCGGGATACTGGAAGGCCACCGGAAAGGATAAGGAGATCTTTCGAGCGGAGACGTT
>NW_027354641.1:0-2082 GCF_012295235.1 Primulina huaijiensis
GGATGGGAATGACAAACCCGCCCCCGCCCCGGCCCATTGCCATCCCTAGAGGTGGCCCTGGTGGTGGCATTGGAGGCCGGTTTCGATGGAAGGCCTCATCTACAGATCTGTTAATCAACTGGGACAGCTGGTCTAGACTAAGATCAGCCACTCTTTTCCCTTGACCACCTCTAGGGCCTGTACTTCTTCCTCTCTGTCCCCACATGTCTACGTCTTGCTCAGTATTTTCCTACAGACGGCACCAATTGATGTTGCTGAAATCCAGGATGGTAGCTGGGAGGTTGGATCTTCGCTTGTTGAGCTCGGATCAAACCTTTGAAAGGTAGCTAGGAGGTCGGTTTTCACTTGGGAAGCTCGGATCAGACCTTCGAAATCTGGAAGCACAAACAAGAGTGTTAGAAGGGGGCCGGAAGGTTGTTCCGGCGTAACTCCTCCAACGCTCAAGTCAGAGAGTAGAAAACTGATAGAATACTGTGTGTAAAGTGAGTGAATATATGAATGCATAAACCATGAACGAAACCTGGTATTTATAAGAGAGAAATAGAGTCCTGATTTGGTAGATTTAGATCCTCAGAATCTTGTGAAAGATTTGGTTATATCTTGTAGACTTGGTTAGTTCCTGCAAAGATTTGGTTAATCTCAATGGGCTTTTCCCTTTTTGAGCTGGATTTCTGTGGGCTACCCGTTAATATCTAGGTAAGAGCTCTCAGAGGAATGAGCCCGCGTAGGATCTCGGTTTCTTGGGAGCTCGGCTCGGGAAGTCGGCCAAAGCATTCTCAATCGGCGTGGGAGCACCCTCTTGGAGGTCGGCTAGGCTTCGCTCTTGGAGGTCGGCATGGGAGGTTGGCCACCTCACTGACCGACAAGATTGTGGATACAGAGGGTCGGCCCAGATGACCTCCCGCCCCCTTCGTTCGAGTGGGGACTTTCTAAATGTTGGTCCAACGACCATCTGGGCTATCGAGAGTGGGCCGAGCCCATCCTCAATCTGGGGTTATCACGAAAGAAAAGAAAGATGCATTATTAGATGATATTTATATTGGAAGCATTGTGAGGTTATATGAAAGTCTCTATTAATCTTGAAACTAGCTCTTCACAAAATTACATACACAAAAACTAGCTAGGGGAATTTTGATTTATCCATATCTTATTCGCTTTTTATATAGATTTAGACCTCTAATTACTATTAGGTACCATTTCAGAGAAAACAACGCCAAGTACGAGGTTAGGTTATTCAGGAATTTCATTGTAGATGAAAGTTTTGGAGCTAAATCACATATTTATTTTACACTTTAATACTTACTAGTAAACTTTTATTTGTACTACAGTAAAACGTTTATAAATTAATAACATCTTTAAAATAATTTTTTTTGTCATCGGTCCTGACTTGGGTTAATGTGCTAAATTAATAATTTCGATAAATTAATAAGATATAATAATTTTTTGAAAGACATTTGTATAAAATTATGGCCCCCTCAATATTATAAACTAATAATTCTTTAAAGTTACTTGGGGCAATTTATTAAAATATGATTCTATTATTGTTTGTTTTTTTTTTTTATGAAACATGTAGCGAAAATGATTGCAAAAGAAAGGAAATTTTTTGTTTATACAGTTAATTTTATTTGATTAGTCACTATAATAAATATATTTAATTATTAAAAACAATGAATATCACTTATGTACAATGAAATTTTTATATATTTTAGTTCAAAGAATATGATATCGACGTTGGTAACTTTTTACGTAATTAAATTTATGTTAGTTGAATCAGAAAAATAGGAAATTATTCACACATCGATTAATTAATACATCTCTAAATGAATAAAATCTTATGTTCCCAAATTTATTAATTTATACGCGTTTTACTGTACTTTATTATTTTTTTTCGTTGAAAAAATACGAAATGGTTTTTCGTTATGTTTTCAATATTCGTTATTTTATTGCTATATTATTCCGAAAAATGCATTTCCTTTTTTTTTTCCTTGTTGGCTTGCAAGTTCTTTTTCCTCCACATTATTTAATGATAGTGGAGTAAAAGAAACAAGACAAAGAGATGAGTTGGAGTATAGGTCATGGACA
>NW_027354642.1:0-2084 GCF_012295235.1 Primulina huaijiensis
CCACTAAGACCCACGAAAACAAGGCCACATGCTGCTGGAATTTTTGCCCAATACACATTCGAAACCCTAATACGCTAAACTTGAAAATTATCGACTCTAGGTTCTACCAGCTAACTCGATCGATCGGTTTATCCACTAACTCCATCCTTGTTTGAGCCATCCTAGCCACGGCTCAGACCTACCGGGTTCTTGTCCAGAGCTAGGGACGACTCTTGCACTGCCGACGCACCCAAAAGTTCCGAAACGACCTTTTCATAATCTCGAACCTTATCAAACTCCAGCCCTATGACACCATAATTTTCAATGTAAGCAGCCCCTTAACCCCAAACTCAGCAGCCCCTCGTACAATAGCATGAAAACGTGAGTTGTGATAAAAAAGTATGCATGAAATGGAGTAAAAACCGAACAAGATTGATGCTCCATGCTAGATCAAAATATTCCTCAAATAAATATACACATATCAGCATACATAGTGTGAATGATGAGTATAAGGATGATAAAAGGCGTGCCTTGAAGTGTAGATGCTTAAAGACTTGAAGAAACGCGCGTCGGACAAGCACCGGAGGAGCGGAGAGGAAGCTTGTTTGAAAGAAAATAGAAAAGGCCGAACTTGCTGCTGGTTTTTGCTGTAAAAGTCGAAGGGGAGGGGTTGCTGATGGACGGGAGGGGCGGCCACTTCAAGATATTAGGGTTAGGGTTGATTTAGGTAGGGTTTATATGGATTACTAAGCATTAATGGACCTTAATTAAAAATTAAAAGGGTTTTGAGCCTATTAGGCATTAAAACAAACCCATCAAGTCCAATAACATTCTCAAAAAATCTTTCATTTTGATACGTTTTAGAAAATATTGTCCGAACCCTCAAAAAGTCACCCGATTCGATAAAATTTGCGTACCGATTAAAAATATGACCCAGTGAGTAAAAATACCTTCCAAGGCCCAATTTTCAAAAAATACCCTTTAAACACTTCAAATTAATTAATTAATATTAATCATTCAATAAAAATTATTTTTCCTGATAATCTCCGGTCTCCGTTCCTTATTCGAGCGCGGAAGACAACTTAAAACCCCTAATGCATGAAACCTTAAAATAATCATGAAATAGACCGTAACCAAGCAATTGTCATGCATTAAATGCACAAAAATCATTAAACAAATATTTTTAAATAAACCCTAGATTGCATCCATTCAGGTTACGTAGATCTAATTTTTTGGACCTTACAACTCTCCCCCCTTAAAACAAATTTTATTCCTCGAAATTTAAAACATACCGAATAACTCCGGATAGCGACTCCTCATCTCGGCTTCAGTCTCTCAAGTAGCATCCTCCTCGGAATGATTCAGCCACTTGACTTTTACCATGTGGATAACTTTGTTCCGGAGTCTCCTCTCCTGTCTGTCCAGAATCTGAGCTGGTCTCTCCTCAAAAGACAGGTTCGTTGTAAGCTGAAGTGTCTCTTAGTTCTATACATGCGAAGAATTGACATGTACTTCCGCAGCATGGACACGTGGAACACATTATGAACTCTTGCCAGATTCGGCGGTAATGCAACTACGTATTCAATTGTCCCAACTCTCTCCAGTATCTCAATCGGCCCTATGTATCTCGGACTAAGCTCGCCCTTCTTCCCAAATGCCTGATGTAGTGAAAGTCTTCCTGATCGGTAAAATGTGTCCTGATTTAATGAGCCAATCAACTAGCACCCAAATGGCATTATACCTTCCAGTCGTCCTCGGAAGCCCTTTCACAAAATCTATGGTGATATTCTCCCATTTCCACTCGGGAAAAGGGAGTGGCCTAAGCTTCCATGCAGATCTCTGATGCTCTGTCTTGACCTGCTGACATGTCAAACACTCGGAGACGAATCATAGAATATCTCGCTTCATGCCCGGCCACCAATAAAGAGACTAAAAATCCTTATACATCTTCGTACTCCCTAGATGGATGGAGTACGAGGTGTTGTGGGCCTCGCTCAAGATATCTGCTATGAGTGAATCTCTGTCAGGAACCCACAATCGGTCCTTATATCTGACTATGACGTCCACAACTGTATACAGTCTCCGGCCTTTAGCCTCGTCCCTCT
>NW_027354643.1:0-2087 GCF_012295235.1 Primulina huaijiensis
CTCTCTTTAGTTTTTGGATGTGAGAAGCAGTGTGAGTGCAAGTGGCTGCAAAAACTTGTCAAGTAACTTAATAAGAGAAAGTCACCTAGATACAGAACCATAGTTCAGATAATCAACTCAGGAGATTTGATCAAAGCTCCATATTAAATGCCAAAAAAAAAAAACAGTATATATGTGTGTGTGTTGCCGCTAGCTGAGAGTACTTATCATGTCCTCACAAATATCATTGAGAGTATTTTTGCAAAAATTTCATATCATCATCATCATAACACATTCACGCCAGTTGCGGTATCGACTACATGGATGTAAGTTCTCCAAACTAAGCGATTTTCCCACATGTCATCTATTAAATTGAGATATAAGATATCCTACTTAATAACTTTTATCTAAGTTTTCAATGGTCTACCCTTCCTTCTACTCCTTCCATTAACCTGTCAATCTAAGATATGTCGGATTGAGGCCGTGTTTGGTCTCTTCTTCATGTGACAAAACCATGTTAGATGCCAGATCTTATCCTCTATGGAGACTACACCTAAATAGTTCATAATCGTTTCATTTCTAATTCTATCATTGCGCCTTTTGCCACTCATCCATATTAACATCCGCATATCTGTTACCACCATCTTATGCATATGTAGTCCTGTAGTGACCCATCCATCCAAGCCATAGGGCACAGCCGGTCGAAAAATAGTTTTATAACATTTTCTTTTCAATCTCACAGGCATTCTTCTATCGCATAAGACTCCTAAAGTCATCCTTTATTTCATCCACCTTGCTTTAATCATATAGTCTATATCTTTTTTAATGTCCTCAATCTTTTGGATAATATATCCTAATTAGCGAAAAATTTCTTGCTCTGGGACTTCTCGAGCGTGAATCTCAATCTGACTACCCATTCGTCTAGATTCAGGACCAGAGTTGCAAGCTAAATATTTCGTTTTTGAGCGATTAATTCTAAAACCTTAACTTTTAAGAGCTTCACGTCATCTATAGAATTTTTTATTAACACATTTTTTAATTTGGTCTATCAGGACAATACCATCGGCAAACAACATACACCAAGGTACCTCATCCTACATATGTCCCGTTAGCTCATCCATAACCAAAGCAGAGAGGTAAAGGCTTCAAGCCGATACTTGATGAAGTCCTACTGCCACAGAAAATTCACATGACATTTCTCCAGCATACCTAACACTAGTTACGACACATTCAAAAATATCTTTAATGATCTCGATGTAGCATTGAGGCACATGATTCTTTCTAAGTACCCACCAAATTATTTCTTTAGATACTCTATCACAGGCTTTCTTAAGTTGAAAAATACCAGATACAGGCTCTTCTGTTGTTCGCTACATTTCTCTATCATTTGTCTAATCAAAAAAATAAATTCCATTGTAGACCTACCCGGAATAAAACCAAATTGGTTATCTGATACATTAGTGATACTCCTAAGTCTCAGCTCTATCACTCACTCTCATAACTTCAAAGTATGGCTCATAAGCTTAATCCAACTATAGTTCGAGCAGTCACGTACATCTCATTTATTCTTATAAATTGGTACAATACTATGTCAACAGATTTTGACATTTTCCTAATATCTAGAATCCTATTAAATAGCTTAGTCAGCCATTAGATCCCAACTTCCCATAGACACTTCCATACCTCAATTGGTATCTCGTCCGATCCAACTGTTTTCCCCGGTTTCATCCTCTTCAAAGCCTCTGTTACTTCCCTAGCACTAGCTTTACTATGAAACACTAGATGCCTTATTTCCTACATCTCATGTCTACCCAAGCTTAACTCCTCCGTATTTGTCTCATATAGTTTTATCTTGCATTAAAACTCTAACATTAAATTTTCATATAATAAATTAATTTACCACATTGAAATAATGTGCTATGGCAATAGTACGTGCAGAATTAATATTGTTATATTTCTTAAGAGTAACCTATTTGTATTATAGGCTACAATTAACAGCATGTATTAAATAAACATTACTGTAAGAAAATCTTAAAATTATATCTGAAGAAAATGTTTTGTATATATTCCCACATTGGCATACCATCCAGCAGTTCATAAATCAAAAC
>NW_027354644.1:0-2093 GCF_012295235.1 Primulina huaijiensis
AAAATTTTTTTTTTACCTTATTTTATTAATCTTTTATCATATATGTTGTAAACAATTAAAAAGCCCATCCTGTAAAATATTAATGATTATTAGTTTGACTTTTTCTTACATTCCGAGTTGATTATGACTATTTTTTTGGTTATATGAGTTCAAATATTTTTTTTTTCTTTTAGAGTTCAAATATTTGTTGTCATGCCCGGCTCATGCTCGTTCAAATGTGATTGTACAATGGATTTTTAGAGCAACTAAAAGTATCCGTCCTCATTTTACTAAATTTTTTAACTCAAATTAATTACTATAAATATCCATTATAAGTCAATCTGAACAATTTTAACTTTTATTTTCCACTAATGTAGAATAAGGGTATCACGATTGTTTCATATAGTATATAAAAATGGTATGAGAATATTTATTATGCAAGTGTATTTTCAATAAATCCCGTATTCCTTGCATTTGAAAACCGAGGTTAACATGTATAAATAAGGGAAGGTTGTCAAATAAAGGACGAGGAATCTTCTTCTTTCAGACAAGAAGTCATGCGTTACGTCACATTATGTTTATATCCATCCCAACATTTGGAAATCATTTAACATTAAAAAAAAAAAATTGTTAAAAAATAGGAAGCGCATTCAACGCAAATTCTTTAAGTAAAATTTTGTGGCTTTGATAGCAGCCTTTTGGAGACATCAAATACGCAGTTTTTGACTTTGTAGGTTCGCCCAAGAATACTGACTTTTGATCTCGAAAGCAGTACTATCCCGCAATGGAGCATGAATAGGCCCATATTTGAGGCTGATGATAAAAAATTTCACGTTAGAATTTTGTACCTATGAATTATAATATCATGTTCAAAATTTTAGGCTAGTGAAATATAATCAAACAAACCTGATTGATGTAGCCAAAATAATATGTCACTTGAAATGGGATAAGTCGAAGGGATGCGGGAATGTCGGATCCACGTGTGCAAATGTCGCTTGTGCAAACCATAAGAAAAATAATGGATCGTCATGTGTGTCACGGATAGAACGTTAGAGGCGTCGAGGAAAAGACTCAAACTCTCAAATCAGCGTTACGTACCTAAAATCAGATAGAATAATAATAGAAGCTTACAAAAACCAAAGATGTCAAAATGAGAGAATACCCTGCAGAAGAAGAGATGACATAATTATAAAATTCTTGATGTGGACCCTTTTGTTGGGTTTAGGTCCTATATGGGCCTAAATATATATAATTCCAAAAATAATATTATTTTCTCGAAGGATGTTATGTTGTGGTGATAATATCGTCTATGCATTTTTTCCAAATTCAAGCGAATTGATGTGTTTGCGATTACAGACTTAGAGCCTCATTTTAGAAGTCATTATATTGAGCCATGTTGGTGTAAGTGTTCTGACCTTCGGAATTTGAATTGCTACAGCATTTCTGGTGGTGTTGATCTTTCTGACATCCAAGAGTTGATCCGAGACGGCAATTTCGACAGTTTGGACTCTTATCACTTCCATAAGTTGAACCGGGACGGATATTCTGGTGGTGGTGATTTAAATAACTCTCAAGAGTGGAATTTTTCCGCCATTGTTGACTTTCGTCACATCCGAGAGTTGAACTATAAGTCGTCTTCTAGCCAACCTTTTGGTGTAGTGTCATCTAGTCCACTTTTTTATGGTAGTGCTTCTCAAACATCCCTTTGTGGTGGTGCATTTCGTGCATCCATGTGGGGTGATACATTTCGTGCTACTCCATGGGTAGTGCATTATATTCCACCTCTTGTGATAGTGTTTTCGATACAACCCATCAGGGTAATGCATTTTGAAAACATCTTGGGTAGGGTCTTCTATGCATCACCTTGGGGTAATGCATTATGTTCCACCTCTCGAGATAGTGTCTTCGATACAACCCCTTGGAGAGGGTCTTCTATGCAATCCCTTGGGGTAATGCATTCATGCTACCACTTGGGATAGTGTTTTTTCTGCAACCACTTTGGGTAATATATTCCATGTGCTCCTTTGAAGTAGTGTTTTTTATGCAACCCTTTGCGTTTTTTTTACTTTTAATGCATTGCAAGTTGCATTATTTTAATAATCGCGATGGCTCTC
>NW_027354645.1:0-2098 GCF_012295235.1 Primulina huaijiensis
AACACGAAATTATTTTCAATTTATAAGAGTTGTTCGATTTAAAAAGGAAGTTTTGTTTATATTTTTTTCTATGTAAAATATGGAGTAACTTGAGGAGGTTTTTAGTAGGGTAACAAGGGTAATTATGAAATTAAATATTTTGGTCTCTTCTAAGGGAGTTATTCTAACAGTCTCACACTTAATAATAGAATATAGATAATAGTTGAATCTATTAGTGTATCAAAATTATATATATTTATTAATTACAAGAATTTCTCATCAACTTTTTCATATTTTTTCCAACAAACTATTATAGATAGATAACTAAATTTTACTTTTATATGTATATGAATGTTATTTTAGATGTAAAAAAACCATAAGCAAATCAAATATTTGAGAAAAATCTTTTTTAAATATAAAATTAACAATTAAACAATATATTAAATTATACATGTGTATCACGTGTAGGTAATGCTATTGCTAGTGAAAATAAAGCACACTTATCAGATGTTACAAAATATTGTGAATAATTAGTTACATCTATCAAACACGATAAATTATGTGGGAAATACTACATGCAGAATGAGTTTCGCGTGTAATTCTCATGCTTTCAATTAAATACAATGCTCGAATCAAATCAGGCTTTCGTAAAATCAAGCGCTAAACGAGCCATGATTACGTAGCAATCATTATGTTATCTTTAGAGCAAAAAGTCCCATAGATTTTAGTTTGTACTGACTTTCAAATCTATTGGTTTCATATTTGAACAAAATTAATGTGATTTTCAAATCCACTTTATATCAAGTTATGCAATTGCGATAGCTGTTATGATAGATTTCGAATGCATTAAAAATAATTATAATTTGAATTTCATTCACAAATCAAATATCTTCTCGTGCAAATCGAACTCATCAATTTAGGAGCTAGCTCATGGAGTTTAATTTAATGGTCTAGAGAGTAAATCTCTCAAAATCCCAACCAAATTTGTGGAACACAACACGATTTGTCCACCACCTGGATATCTCTTGAAACATTGCTCGTGCCTTAATGGTATCAAAAGGCCACTGTAGAAATACCTTCCGAGTCTCACCAGGGAAAGTGGATATCGATTATATAAATATGAGAGTGGAGATATACTAAGCATTAAAGGGTCTAATTTTTGTATTCTCTCTATTTGCAACATTAACTGTCTCTTGTACATATACCGATACCGTCCTCTATAAAAACATGAAATACAATCAAAACAAAAAGATTTAAAACTCTGACGAAAGGAAAAAAGCACTTAATGGAGGCCTACCTATAACTACTATACAACCCCATCAATCAAAATCTAATAACGAAGCACCATAATATCTACCCACCACCAAAAAATAAAAGTACATCTAAGCCTTAAGCCCTTCATCCAATTCCTGTTCAGAAACAAGATAATACTGAAAAGAACCAATGATCCCTTGGAGATGAAAAGAAGGAACAAGCATCATGCATCTTTCTGCTTGTTTCCTCCATTGAATATCCACACTTCAAGATTTTCGCTTTCTTGTTTCAGTATCGAAGTAAGCATATTTTCAGGTGCATTTCCCACTTAATTGTATATTTTCACAGGTTTCTCCAATGTATGGCGGCTCTGTGATGGTCACAAGGGTAAAATATTATATCAGCTTCATATCATAATCTGGGTAATATTATCAGTTTAACGATATGTCGATATCACAACGGGAAAACGTTGAATTAGTTCAAAACTCAAAAAGATAGTTCATTAACGAACACACGAAGTTTCTCTATAGTTTTGTCTATAGCCTTGAAACACAATCATAATAAAACAAAAGGTAAGCGACAATCGTATAAAATCTGTCAGCTATAGCAGTCCGACGAAATTACCTGGCTTGCAGCGTAAGTCCTTTTAGGAGAAGTATCTGAGTGCTCTAACCCCAGGTACTGCTCCCAAGCGCCATAAATGTCTCTCCTCTGGAAGAGAGAAAAACAAAACTTATTAGTCTTGATTTATCATCCAGGAAAAAGTCAAATAATTCACTAACAAAAAATACTGATAATCAAGCAACAAAGACCAGGTTATGAAAATTACCTGAAAACGACTGGATACAATGTCAGAATCCTCGAG
>NW_027354646.1:0-2098 GCF_012295235.1 Primulina huaijiensis
CAATTCGAGACTCTTCTTCGATCTCTCTCTACGCTTTATCCTCCCTCAAATTCCCCTTCTCCGCCCCAAATTTTGCTTTGAGACCCCTTAAAACCCTTGCCAATCTCCCCAGATTCGTTACCGCCGCCACTCCCTCCGGCTCCGCTACCACAAGAGCGGCCACATCATTTCATGGCCTCTGCTATGTCACCGGAGACAACATTGATACTGACCAAATCATCCCCGCCGAGTACCTGACCCTCGTCCCTTCAAAACCGGATGAGTACGAAAAACTAGGTTCCTATGCCTTGATCGGGTTACCTTCCTCCTTTGAAACTCGATTCATTGAACCCGGGGAGATGAAATCCAAGTACTCCATTGTGATTGGCGGCGAAAACTTTGGTTGTGGCTCTTCCCGGGAGCATGCCCCCGTGGCCCTCGGCGCCGCAGGTGTTTCCGCTGTGGTGGCTGAGTCGTATGCGAGGATTTTCTTTAGGAATTCAGTTTCAACAGGGGAGGTTTATCCTTTGGAGTCGGAGGCGAGGTTGTGTGTTGAGTGTCGGACTGGAGATGTTGTTACCATTGAGCTTGGAGAAAGTGAAAGCAAGCTAATTAATCATACCACTGGGAAAGATTATAAGTTGAAGCCCATTGGTGATGCTGGACCAGTGATCGAAGCTGGTGGGATTTTCGCTTATGCTAGACAAACTGGGATGATTTCTTCGCGGAATGCCTAAGGCTGGCTGTACTTTTGAAGGTAACTGCTAAAATGATTTGATCTGCAGCACATGTTTACTAGCTCGGTGTTCTTTTTGACATTAACATAGATGTGTGTGTGTGTGTGTGTGTGCGCGCGCTCGTATTGTTTAGATACCAAAAGTTACTTCATTTAAACATATATATTCAGTTAGCTTTTTGCTCTTTTGAATATGGATGTGAGATGCAATTGTCAACAAGCAATTGGGGGTTGCGAACTAGTGCCGTCTACTTGTTTTATATGGTCTTTTGATTGCTAGATGTGGTGTTGTCATTGTTCATAACTTTCATTTGCACGCCATGATTAGATTGATTACAAGTTATGGATTTGAGGTAATTCAGGTGATGCTCGTGGTGTAGATGACCGCTGTGGGTTTTTTCTTGCGATCATCTGTACCAATGTCATTCAAAAATATCATTTTTGTTCGTTTTTTAGATCTTTTGACTATTGTTAAATATAGTTCAACTTTTATAGCCTTCCAGAAACTTGGTTTGGCTTGTCATGCTTAGAGTCAGATATTGTCACAGGTGAATCCAAGTTAACAGGATTGTTGTGCAGGGGCATAGACTCCATGCTTATAATCACGAAATGTTGTTTGTGTATATGCTTTATGTCAATGAACTCTAGATGGTATTAGATGTTTGAAACAACTTAACTCATTGTGTAAAAGTGGATGCTCTACTTGTACCTGATATAAATATGTAGATTCGTAACGGCCTACCGGGTGTTGCTTGGATTTAAATGTTGGAAGATCTTATGAGTTTAGGAGTGTCCTGACGTGTTAGATGTTTTCATGTAGGTTTCTTATTGTCTCTGGCTTTGCAGTATACCCGAAGGATGGCTAATGTTTTTTATGTATTAAGTTGGAGCAGAGTAATGTATTATTTATGTATTGGAAGCAAGTTATCTT
This sequence comes from Primulina huaijiensis, assembly GCF_012295235.1. NCBI lineage: Eukaryota > Viridiplantae > Streptophyta > Magnoliopsida > Lamiales > Gesneriaceae > Primulina > Primulina huaijiensis. Next base: position 1,647 of record NW_027354646.1, read on the forward strand.
AATGATGTAGTTTACGAAGTTCCAACTTTGGTGTGCTAATAAGTTGAAGTACTGTTCTCTTTTAATAAAGAATCGGGAAAAATGGCTGCAATCTCTGTAATTAGCTCTGGATTATTCAAGTGCCCTGCTGATTACTATGCGATGGGTTTTTGTACTAACCAGTCCCCCTAGCTCAAAAAATAATAATTTAAATCAAGATTACTGAAATTTATTTTCTCTGCGGTTGCTCGTTTATACTGATTCAATTAAATCATTGCATTCGATAAATAATCATATATTATTTTAATCAATTATCAATTATTTTGTCAATGGTGTTCGTATGATAATTTTCAATTAAATCATTGCTGAGTAAGCATGATCTTCAATTTTTTAATTAATTTTTTAAGATTTTTTTAAAATAAAACATATTGTTTTTATGTTTATATTTCAAAATTTTGGATACAAACTCTTTC
>NW_027354647.1:0-2102 GCF_012295235.1 Primulina huaijiensis
CAATAAGATGATTAAATGAAAAACATGTTCATTTAATAATGAATTGGATTAAATTATTTTTACTTATTAAATAATTTCTTAATTAAATTTCAAAATATTTAAAAATATTGTTTTTATTATTATTATTAAAAAATAATAAATTTATAAATATTGATATTTTATTAATTATTATAAAATTATGGTTATCAGGACACACATCTCGATTAATGTTTTAATCCAATAAATTAAGTTTAGGGTAAAGGTGATTATAAATGGTCGAGCAATTCATGCATAATTTCATGCAAGTTTCACATTCCATTTAATTATTTTGTAGTCATACTTCTGAGGGCAAGACAATTTTGATCCGTGATATTCAATTTTTTTAGCTTCGACGCAATACTAAAAATTACACTCGAAATCTTTCGGGTTTCTAAAATTTTTTGTGTTTCTATTATATTTGTTTTTCTTATAAATAAAAATATACAAGTGTACTACATACTACTAATAAAAATACATTTTAAGTCTATATCTATATCCATCTATGTCTCAAAGCGCAAATTCAAGATCGAAACATATATTTTGTGGTTTGTTATTCTAATACTGAGAAATCGTTTCTCAAACAAAAATCGAAAAATCAGGTACAAAAAAGTACTAACGAGTTCGATCTAAAAACGATCCAAAGTATCCCGAATACTTGATCAATGTTCTTTTTCCAATACTTGTTATTTATGTGCTCGATCTTTATAATGTTTTTGCACACACGGTAAAATAACTTCTATAATACATATGATTCTATTGTCAAATTGAGAATTAAATATTATTAATATTAATATATTTGGAATTAATATATTTGGAATGATGTTATAATTGCTATACGCGTCGCAAAGTGGCGCTCAAAATATTAAAGAAATATTAGTTGGCCCCACATAGAGCTCTCCCTTCCCCAATTCCCGATTGCCAGATACGATACAGTATTTGGGGCTTTGCATTGAATTAATTATTAATTAATCGCTGCTTTTTTCCCCAAATCTTCAGTCACACGCTTCTCTTGTTTTCTATTTTCGCCGCCGGACCCTGACCGGATCCCTCCAATTTGTACAGAAACTTTGATTGCGCTGTCATTTTTTGTAAAGAAAAGAAAGGCGAAGAAAAAGACTGGTTTGTGTAAGCTTTGTTGGATTCTTGTTTGATCGCAGGGTTTTCTTAGTACCCTGCATCTGAATAAAATTGGGAATTTTCATTGGTAAGATGTGGGCTGGTGTGTATATGCCCTGGCCTTCAATCTTCGGTCGCTTGCGGTTTGCTTTCAGTTTTCAAGGGTAATATATTTCATGTCTACGTACTTTTTTTTTTTGCTTTTTTGATTGAATGATCTTTGAATAATGAAGCTTTATTGTACGGGGTCTTAGTTTTTGAACTTATAAATTTTTACCAACAAGGGTTTCAGATTTTGTGTTTTGGGGATACGGGTTGTTAATTTTGTTGATCAACGGCTGGTGGGTTGGGCTCCTGTGGTGTTCACTGAGCGATAGTTTCTGTTTTCTGAAATGGGTTCTTTTGGGCTATTAGAATTGGGAACTTTTGTTGATTAATTACTTGGTTTCTGTTTGAAGTTTCGAAGTTATAGCAAGTTGTGAGTATTCTTAAAAGCCTTACTTGCCCGCGAGCTTTGTAGCTGTAAACTGTTGTTGAATTGATCTGACAACAGCATTCACATTCATGTCTAAGTATTACAATTACCGGATTATATAATTTATAGAAACAGAGAATTTTTATAGTGTTTATTTATGGATATTATATCCAAAAGCGGGCTAATTTTTGAAGTATTGGAAATCTGTTTGTTGAAGGCGTTTTACGGGGCTGAAACAACATGACGAATGAGACTAAGATTAAAGAAAGACAACGGGAACACATTCGAGTTAACTTGGGGAAGATAATGCAGTGTCTCTGCTCAGGAGAACAGACAAGAGTAAATGAAATGGTCCCTTCTTCTAAATCTGTTGCTGTCCAGGATTATTCTGCTAGCGTGTATTCATCTCAAGCTGGAGAAACTGAACGTAAACATGATACTGGCAACATTGAAGAAGCTGAAACATCATTGCGTGAAAGTGGTTGTTTAAATT
>NW_027354648.1:0-2103 GCF_012295235.1 Primulina huaijiensis
GCACAAATAAAAATCCCTAAATCTCTATAAGATTTAGGCTTATCACCTACTCTTGTTTGATTCTGAATTTCCTCTCGAAGAGCTATGTTGGTGCGATCGGAGGAGAGTGACATTCTCTCGAGTAAGCATGAACATTTTTTGTGATCAGTCAAGTTAATAACCTAAGGATTAATCTCTGCCTAGTGTAAGATGTGTGCTAGCTTTAATTAAAAGGAGTCACCTAGTTATTCATGGAAAGCCTGTTAATATATTCACTTCCATAAATATTTCAAAAGTTGAATGGTGATTTTTTTTTTTAATTAGTTCTTTTACAGATAAATTGAAGCATAATCTAATTCTGGCTTATTAATTTCATTTTTAAAGAATTTTTATAAATTAGATTAATCAACTTCTCGATTTATACACATTGATTTTATGAAAATCGATCATAGGTTAATTCGGTCCAATAATTCTGGGTTTTGTTACCAACAGCCCATCAACTCCAAATATTGTGGACTTGCCTTAAAGGGACGTTATTGTATTGAGAAGAAATGTAAACTATATTATAAAAACTTCAAAAATTGGAAAAAAAATCCTTTTAAAAAAAAATCAATGAGAATCGTTTATAAGCAAGTTGATTTCATTTGAATTTTAGTCATGTATGTGTTAGATTATTTTATTTAAGTTCATAAAATAATTTTGTTATGATTAACATATTTAAATAAGATAAATATGAGAGACGTCTTATATTCAAAAAAAATTAAATCAAGACTATTATCTATATTAAGATGATAAATATCTTGATATTTGATTTACCTTATCCCAGATAAAAATCATCAAGATTTGCCAAATATCGAGTTACTCTATGATGGTTAAAGAAGGTCTATAAATAATGGCATACATGGTCCCTAAATCAATGCAGTTATTCATAAAAACACAATATCATAAATTTAATAAATGATTGGAAGATCTCTGTTTTCTCATATACGTGAGATCTTGCTACTTGCTAGTTGTAGTATCAAATTCAATATTGATGGCTAGAAGTTATATATAACTCCTTCTTGCCTTTAATTTTTCCGCATATTGATCTGTACATGTTATATTGTGCGTATGTAGATCGAATTTAACTATTTATTATGTTAGTATTTCTAACCGTTGGTATTAGAGCTGTTTTGACTCCGCTTTGATATTTTTGAGAATTTTAAATTGGGCAAAAAATTTGAAAAATTATATTGATGTATTTCTATAATAAATTTTTAAATGATATTCAAATTAAGAATAAACCCCAAATTAAGATTTGAAATTTTAATTTTTAAAAGTTGGACAAGAAACCATAGCCCTCTAATTGGTGAAATTCTCCGCCTTCCGGCGAGTATGGTTGCTGGCCGGAAGCCCATGGGCGTTGGTCTACGACCAATAATTTTGCTGCATGAGTTGGCAGGGATGATGATTGAAATATGGGGGTAGGTTTTTTTAATTTCGAATTAGAAGTTCAAATTTTCAATTTATGGATTTTTGATTTAAGGTATTTTTCGGCTTTTTGGATTGAATCTGATAATTTCGAAAATTTAATATTTTGACTCGATGTAATTTTTTTCATAATTAATTTTGACATTCAAAATTATTTTTGAGATTTAGTTATGTATTTTCATTTCAATGCATTTCCAAATTAATTTTTTTTTAAAAATTGAAATTTTGATTTATAGGTATGTTTGGATTTTTAATTTATAAAAATTCTATAATTTTGTTTTAGAAATATTGACACTCCAAGAACACTTAATTATTTTATTTTCTCCCATTGATATTCATGAATTCCAAACGTTTAACCGTCAAAAATATTTAATTATTTTATTCCTCCTTTCCCATGTGATGAATAAATTGTATCATTCCTAATAAAAATCCAAGTTCAAATTATATATACAAACGATGATCTTACCTAGGCTTCACTAAAGTTATACGCCTTCCGAACAATATAAACATTTAACTATATGTCTCTAACGATCTATAATTCTAGTCTCCCTCCTGATTTGTAGAATTAATCAGACAACAAACAATTTATGGCTATTAAATTGAAGTCGAATAAAAACTAGAAAACACAATTAAACCAAAGGAAATTCAATCATA
>NW_027354649.1:0-2104 GCF_012295235.1 Primulina huaijiensis
CAATCGGGCCCTTGAAGCATACGAAAATATCCATGACCTGTGATGTCTTGTTCAAGAAACTTGGGATGATTGATCATGTAAATTTTTTTGTTGATTACAAGAAGAAGATAGTTGAGACCCGTAACCCAATTACAATTTAAAAATATTATGAACATGATAGAATGCATATATTATCACTCTTATATTCATTATATTTATAATTTATAAATTTTCACTTGTCGGAAGGACAATTGAGGTTGAATTTGTCTATTTCTCGACCGGCTACCTAATCCAGGACGATAATGTCACACAAGAAGACACGCGTTGTCGAATTTGAAGATAACTGAGTTTGAATTTGTAACATGATTCGAGAAATGAATAACGATAATTAATTATGTTGTACAAAAACTCATGTGATATAGTTTCATTGGTCAATTTTGTGAGACAAATATTCTATTTGTGTTATCCATGAAAAATATTATTTAGTAATAAAGAGGGTTGACGGGTATCACGACCTATGAATATTTTTTATTTGTTTATTTTTATTTCCCCTACACTTATTAATACTTAATATAAGATGACTCTAGCTTCTATAATGCCGATGACTCTAGCTCCATCCGACAAACTGGTCAGCTAGTTGAGTGTAGTGGGTAAAAAGTAAATTGTAAGGCAATTTGAATGTAGTGGGCAGAAAGGAAATTTATGTCCATCGATTGCATTGCAAGTTTATTTTTTTAGGAGGAAAAGAACAAATGAGAAAAAAAAAATTATATATCATGTCAACAAACAATAGTTTTGAATTATATTAAATATTAATAAGAACCATTAAATATTAATAATAGTCTAATAAGATTATTCATTTAAATTATAACTGCATAATTTTTAATATGATATATGTTAGGATCAAGTGTTTACCACTAATCTAAAAATTATAGATATTAGCCAAGGTGTGATAGCGTATAGTGCACTCATCTGAGTACTAATGGCCCGGATTGTTAGGCACCTGAGTTATGGAAGTTGCGTGTTTATGTTCTATTGATGTCTCATATCATTTAGAGATTGATGTTACCATTTCTTTATTATCGGTTCTGTAGCAGTTACAGTATTATCCATTAAGATCTGACGTCACTCTTTTACGACTCACCTAGCCAACCAGATATAATGACGTGATGTCAACAGTTTATGCATGAGAACTTCTCAGAAGATAGCCTATTAATACTGCTCTCACTCTGAATACAAAATATCATTAAGTAATTAATAACATCTGAGTCATCGTTGAACTGAAAAGATGAAGTAAAAGAATGTAAATCATTATTATCATATATGAAACAAAAACCACAACTGGGGTAGGAAATGCAATTGAAATGTTTTGTATAAGACTATTACATGTAAAATTATGTAATTTGGATTTGAGACATTTACGTGAAGGTTCTATCTATTATCATGTACTTTGATCTGTTTACAAAATACATTGAGGTTATTAGATGACGTTGTTGAGTGAAGTTTCGAAATACGTAGAAATCAATGTATTGTAGTCGGGAATTCACCGCTCTCACATATTAGGCTAATTAAAAATAATTTAATTAGATTTGGACAAATAAAAAAAATTTATTTTTGTCCAAACACAATTCATTTTAAATTTAATTAGCCAGTCTGAATGCCACCTTATCGTTCTAAAGTAAATATTTCAAAATTTTAGTATCCAAGATTTATATATAACAATTTTATTTTGTTTTCATAACAAATATTACTGTTACGTTAAATAAATAATCTCAATCATCCATAAATAAATAATTATTCAGCATTCCAAAATTATCTAGTTTGTTTTTGCAACATTTCGAAATGAAATAAAATAATAGGGGTGTCAAAATCAGATTCGACCCATCAATCCAACACGGTTCAACTCGAAAAAAAATCAGATTTGAGTTTGAGGTTTTTTTGGGTTCGAGTCAGATCTGGTTGGGTCCGATAGCTGACTCGAAAAAAATTATCGAGTTGGGTCGGGTTAAGGTTGACCCTAAAATTTTAACTTTTTTAAAAAAATATAATTAATAAATATTGCCTGTATTTTTATATATTTTATGTCTGAAAAATATTTATTTTATATTTATATCATAAATTTTCA
>NW_027354650.1:0-2108 GCF_012295235.1 Primulina huaijiensis
ATAATACCATAATCGAATAAAATCATAAAATATTATTAAAATAAATATTGTTTTAAATCAGAGTCGATAAAGCCGGAGCCACAAGTTGACTTATCGGACACCTACTCTAATACAACCATGAAGATCTTTTCTCAGTATGAAACATTAAATAAGGATTCCAAGAAAATGTTCCATCATTATTATTCCGATATGGAGAAATTGTATTAGGATTAGTAAAAATAATGTTAAATATACAAGAAAAATATTGTACAATTATATTTATAATAATTATATGATTATATTTTATTGTTATCTCATTATTTTGATAAATGAAATTTTTGTATTGAATTTTTTATATTATAAAAATTATGTCTACGAGTCGGTTGGGTCCTAATTTTTTTATATATAATATTTGAAACAACAAAATATTTATTTTGAGCTCAAAAATTTAAAATTTAAATCTTCTTTTTTAAAAACCATATATTGAAAATATTATATTTTTGAAATATTAAAATAGTTATTTTAGGTAATTGGATATTGCCGAAAGAACAAGTGATATGACTGATTGGGGGATAAAAAATTGAGCTACAATAATTTGGTTATCGAAATATTAAACACCGAGAATTAAATCGAATTTGGTTTTCAAATCAAATGGAAGATAATCAAAATAATCATTCATAAAAAATTGATTAAACATTTTGAAAAATATTTAAAAGATATGTAAGTTAAATGAGTAAAAATGTTTTCGTTGAAGCATTTGATATTTTAGTATTTGAAGAATACATTAAATACTTTCACAATGCATCTTAAAAGTAGAAGCAATAATTAAATGCAACAGATAAATAGACACAAATTTTATGGGTGTTTGGAGATTAACAGCTCCTGCGTCACTTCTTCTTCCACCTAGAAATAATTTATCAGAAGACTTTGATTTATAATACAACTCCCGGTCAAACCTGTTTCAACTTAAGATTTATACATTGTCTAATTGAAACTCCTATCACACTCGATTATAATGTTTGTCTTTGTATATAAAGACTAACATTCAACTAAACTTTGAAGTTCGACTCTCATATATATCTATGAGGATTTAATCCTTTAAAAGTTATGTATATCTCAAATATATCATAACACTTGGGTGTGCTCTCATTATATCTAATTTTTCATGTAAATTGTTCATGCTTTGAATATATTTCGAAAATCTTGTAATTGATCTTCAATATGTTGTATTTAAGTCTCCAATAATAATATAGATATTAAATGCAAGAATATGATAGTTTGGAAATGTTGTATACGAATTATGATGTTGCAACTGTCAAATTTTCATTTTTGGCCATTTTGAGAAAGTGGGTTGTGATGGTCTGATCTGATCTGCCATCAGATCATCTTAATCTAATATAGTCCGATCAATTTGGTCTGACTTGAGCTTAATCAAGTAAAGATAATCAAGTTAAGTTTTTCTATTCTTTTGATGATAACTATTGATTTAAACAGTAATAAACATGAAAGTTGTAGTTCTTTATCATAGTTTTCCATAAAATCAAGAATTTCTAAATTCCAAGTTCGAATGAGAGAGATATGATCGACATATCAGAATATTAGCAATCTAAATGGTTTATCAGCTTCTTATGATCCGATTCTGACTTTGACTTGTGAAGATGATTTGTATATCATTATCTTCGTAACACATATTGAATTGTTTCATTTGAATAAATGAGCTGAGAGTTATGACCAAAACTCCAAAAATGGTCATACTGAGTTGAATGTCGATTCTGTTTCCATAAGCTCGATCTTGTGACTAATATTTCGCTCAGGTAACGTTTGAAATAACTAAATTGTTTTGAAATATGACTTGTGGTAAACTGGATTTTATGATCCATAGTATTAGAGACTGATCATTTGTATTATTGAGTTATGAAATATCATCAAAACATATTAGCTCGTCAGAAACTAAGTAAAGCTGAAACTATATTTCAACAACTTTTCTGAAATGTCTACTAATTTTAAAAGTGCGGAAATACATTTTTTTTAAATCTCACATTTTCGAAATAATATTTAAACATTTCGCTTGCATGCGCTGTACCGAAAATTATAACATTTAAAAATGATCTTAAATATTTGACAGTAAA
>NW_027354651.1:0-2114 GCF_012295235.1 Primulina huaijiensis
GGAAAACACGCTTCTAACTACTGGTGAAATTACTCAACTTTAACACTCCCCCTCAAGCTTGATATATATTCAACATACCAAGCTTGGACAATAAATAGCAGTGTTGGCCTTTTCCCATAGCCTTTGTAAAAACATCCGCTACTTGCTCGTTCGTCGAAACGTAACTCGTCTTTATGAGTTTTTCTTGAATCTTTTCTCTTACCAAATGACAATCTATTTCTATATGTTTTGTCCTTTCATGGTACAACGGATTTGCGGCAATTTGCATTGCTGCCTTGTTATCACAATGAAGTGTCATTGGAAGATCGAGCTGCACTCCCATATCTTTCAGTATGCCAACGACCCACATAACCTCGCATGTTGTTGTAGCCATGGATCTGTATTCCGCTTCTGCTGAGGATCTAGATATAGTAGTTTGTTTCTTTGTTTTCCATGACACTAAGGACTCCCCAAATTTGATGCAATATCCTGTAACAGATTTTCTACTCATTGGACAGGTTGCCCAATCAGAATCACAGTAGGCATCAAGCACAAATGATTTTTCCGATGACAAGAGAATTCCTAGTCCTGGTGCCCCTTTCAAATATTTCAAAACTCTGATGGCTGCATCCATGTGAGATTTCTTGGGTTTACTCATGAATTGACTCAGTGCTTGAACATCAAAGCATATATCTGGCCTTGTAATGGTTAGATACAGCAATCTTCCCACTAATCTTCTATACTCTCCTGCATTATCCAACACTTCATCAACAGATTCATCTTGTTTGGCATTGTCATCATACTCTTTTGTGGTTAATCTCAGGTATTGTTCCATGGGTGTATCAACAACCTTGGCTCCTGATAATCCCGAATCAGATATCAATTCCAGTGCATATTTTCTTTGGTTCAAGCAGATCCCTCTCTTAGAACGAGCCACCTCTATTCCAAGAAAGTACCTTAATTCTCCCAAATCTTTTATATGAATTTCTGCATGCAGGTGCCTTTTTAGCGCTTGAATTGACTCTTCATGATTTCCTGAAATGACAATATCATCTACATATACCAGTAACAAGGTAATGAAGGAGTCATCTTTCTTGACAAATAACGAATGGTCATGTTTTGATTGGCTGAAACCTGCACACTTCATAATGGATGCAAATTTCACATTCCATTGTCTTGGGGCTTGTTTAAGCCCATACAAGGATTTGAGTAATCGACACACCGATGTCTCCCTCTGATTTCCAAATCCTTGGGGAAGAGCCATGTAAATTTCTTCCTCAAGATCACCTTGTAAAAAGGCATAGGTGACATCCATTTGGTACAAAGGCCATTGCAACATAGCAGCGACGCTTAAAAGGCAGCGGACCGTGCCAATCTTAGCCACAGGAGAGAAAGTATCATGATAGTCAATCCCGGGGAGTTGAGTGTAACCTTTAGCAACAAGTCGGGCCTTAAATCTGTCCACACTCCCGTTAGGGTGATACTTGACTTTGTAAACCCATTTATTGCCAATGACAGATTTTCCAGGAGGCAAGGGGACAAGTTCCCAAGTATTATTTGCCTCCAACGCAGCAATTTCAGCATCCATAGCTGATTGCCAACGAGGATCGCCAACTGCTTCATGGTAAGTACTAGGTTCTTTAATGTGGGAAATGGAGGTTAAAAAGGCTTGGAAGGAGGAAGAAAGATGAGAGTAAGATAAGTAATTTGCAATAGGGTGCATTGAAGCAGAGGGGGAATGAATGGAGGGGCAAACATAGTCACGTGTCCAAATGGGTGGTCTAGACAGCCGAGAAGAATGCCTAGGCTGAGGAGCTAAGGATGGGATAAGTGAGGAAGGACTAGCACCAGAATGAGAAGGGGACTGATGAGGAGAAGAGGGACAAACAGGAACAAGGTCATCAAGAGAAGATTGGGGAAGGAAAACTTGGGTTTGAGGCGCTTGTTGAGAGAAAGGAAAAATTGTTTCATGAAAGAAAACATCTCTGGAAATGAAGATTTTATCGTTAGTGAGATCAAGAAGTTTGTACCCTTTTTGAGTGTTTGAGTAACCGAGAAAAACACATTTTGTAGCCCGAGGTGCAAATTTATGACCTCGAGGAAGGATGGAAGCATAGCATAAACATCCAAAAACG
>NW_027354652.1:0-2116 GCF_012295235.1 Primulina huaijiensis
TTTAACCTTATTTATAATTTTTTAAATAAATTAATTATAAAATTTTATTTATTTATTCAGTTATTTTAAAAATATATAACTAATCAATATATGATAAATGATATTTTAAGAAATATGATATAATTAAAAAATAATTAAATAATTTAAAATCATATCAAACATCAAATTATTTATCATAATATATATTTATTTTTATTTTTTTTATTTTATAATCATTTTTATTATATAATTTATTTATTATATCAAACGATCGATGACAAACTAAACACATATATCGTAGTTTATAGACCATTATGTTTATATTATATAATAATAAAACCTAAAAAAGGCTTAAACCCTCAATTTCCACTTCTTTCCGGCACGCTGTCTGTCCCCTTCCCCCCCAACTTTCTTTGCGCTAGCAAGAGTCATAGGTATTTCAAGTGCGATTAATATTTATCTTGATGTTTAATCTGTAATTTAAGCGTGCGTAGATTCGATTGATGCATTGCCCATGAAATTTTTGATTTTGATTTTTTGAAATTTTGCTGTTCTAATTAGTGAGCTGTAGATACGCTGCTCTGATGGATAATTACGTGTTAACAGCCTTCGTATGAATTTAATGTGATGTGATAAAAACAAAAAGAGGGTAATGATATGAAGTTAAAAGTCGCGGTTTTGTCGAAATGAAGTTAATGCCTCAACTTCTGTAAATGTTCATTTGTGGCAGCATCTTACAGTCTTTATGCTTTATTTGATTATAATGTTGTGATAGGAAATGGTGGATTGGTGATTGCTAGTAGTATATGCTTTATGTTTCTGTCAAGCAGGCTAAAAAAATATGTTGTGTGAGTTATTTTTTGTTGGAGATGGTTCAAGCTGGAAATTTTAGGCCTAAACTAACTAGAATAGATTAGTTCAGGAACTTTTATGGGTCTTGAAACATTTATGTGCCGAACTAAAGCGGGTTTTCCCTGCCAAAAGTACACAGCCTGGTAGAGTGCGTGTTTTCAGCATATACTAGTGTAAAGATTCATGTCTTTCTGTATTTTTGCTCTCTGGTCTCTGCCTTTTAAATTTGCACTAGGCTTGGGTTCAATTCCGAAGAAGCCCTCTGAGAGTTTGACTACATGTTGCTCTGATTCCATTTTGATCTCTTACCAGCTATGGAGGGGGTTGAGTACTTGTTTGTGTTAATTAATGATTTGAATTTTACCATTCTACCACGTTTACTGGCAGATTGAGGCTTTGCTTCTTTAAACTTCTATAATATATCACCCACCCTGAGTAAATAGATTTTAGTTGCTCTGTAGAACGGAGGCAAGTGAGGCTTCTGAGTGAAACATGGCTGTGGGTTCGTAGTTTGGTAAAGGTACACACACACCTCTATCCTCTTTTGGTTCTTGTTTACTTTGAAATTCTTATATATCGTCTGCCGAAGTTCTCATTGGAATACATTATCATCGGTGATATTCACTTAAAATGATATCTACAGTTTTCTAGACCCACACGCACAAGTTTACGAAATAAAGCCATAGCCATGGCAGGACGAGTCACCATAACGAAAAATGGAGAATGTTCGCGGGCTTCTTGCCCTGTGTGCTTGAACGTACTTCAGGCACCCCACGATGACGATATTAGAATGATACTAGCAGTGCACTTGAGTCTGTGGCACCCGGAGGATGTGAAGTTGCAGTTGGATGTTATGCACAACAAGAAGCAATCTTTCATTCATCTGCCTTCTTTAGTCCTTGGTATAGCTCTTTTGTGTGTGTCAACCAAAAATCAACCCCGAATTTTAACCTTTATAAGGAAAGTGCATTCCGGTACAGTCTAAATTCAAATTTCAAAAACCACATTCACTTAATGTGTAGATGGAGGAAATTTTATATTAGTGTGTAAATTATCTTTTAAACAATAAGTTATTCCAAACGTCACCACGATCAATTGACCTTCATGGATTCGATCCCACGTAAAAGCGATAAAAATCTCCCATCCGGATGTTATATGCTAGAAAAATGTCTTGTGGACACATTTGTTACAGATCAAACCGAAATTCATTATGGTCTACTGTTCCACCTAGAGAAGTTATTGTCGGCAGAAAAGTCAAATAAAGAGGCTGAAGAATAATTGGTTG
>NW_027354653.1:0-2117 GCF_012295235.1 Primulina huaijiensis
CTTAGCATCTAAGGCTGTGCTGTAAAAGTCATTTAACTCCTCAGGAGCAGAGAAACAATCCAGACAATCCATCAATGAGACCCTTGGGCGAGGGTGAACAATTTCATCAGACGACCTGCCAGAGCATTGCATCTTCAGCAAGTAATATAATGAATATGATCATAGAGGTGCTTGGGAGAATTCAAACTCACAGCTCCTTTCCCATAGCATCCTTCACAGCTTCAAAATTTTGGAGTTCTTCTGGAATTTTAAGCAACATGATGTTTGAATAATGGATATATTATTTGAAAAATGACATTAAATTAGACTTATGAAAATGAAATAAGCTTACTTTTGTTTGTAGCTTTGTGGAGCGGAATGTTTAGAGAAAGAATATAATCATTTCTTCTATTATAGGTAACCTTGCCCGAGCTGCACTGCAATCGCTCTTCAACACCAAACTTGAAACTCTTTGAAGGATCGAAGTTTGGGTTCCCAGTGTTAATCCGCTCAACTTGGTCAATAAAATGCAGGAAGAACTCTAAAGCATCCTAGACATAAATTTTCGTCCATCATCTATACTGTACAACAAATGCAACTATAACAGACAAAATGACAGAAGAAACATCACAAATCAACGTTTTAAGCGGAATACAAGAATTTCCATACAAGAATTCTCTAAAACCACCGATAAGTAGCTGTCAGTCAACTATGCTTCATAATACAAGACATAAAAAGGCATTTATAAAAAATTCATTACCCCTGAACCTATGAAAAGATTCACCAACAAGATATTCCAACAATTTATAAAAAGTATCAGTCCATATGCACTCAAAACCTACCTGTCAAGCTGTGTATGCACTTTCACCTCAAAATAGATTAACTTAACAATAATGTTTAACCTAGTAAACAACCTGTTGTCTCATAGTTGAGAATTCGGGATGTTTTGCAGCAATAACGGACTTGAACATACGAGGAGAAATTCCGACTTGTTTCTGGAAGATAGACAAACGACCTGAATTAGAGACATAATTCATATAGTGGAAGCAATCAAAGGAACAAAACTCAAATGATGCTTACAACAGATAATGAAGTGTCGTCTGCGTCATCTTTCTGTAGTACAAAATAGCTAACTGTTACCAACAGTAACAACAATAAAGTTTCAATGAATATGACATAACTCACCTTGGTAGCTGGGATGGAATATTTACCAGAAAGTAAGCCATGAGCAAGCTTTGTTCTGCCAAGAAAATGGAGTAGGTTTAATCAATTCATAGTAGAAACAGCAATTTGCTTTCTTCAATATTGCCTGGTACCATCATACAAGAACCTCCTTGCGCCATAAAAGGCACATCCAAGAATTGAAAAGAAGAGCATTAACAGATTTTAGCTCACGAGTTGATAGCAACCATTTTCATATCAATTATCAACCTATAAAGTGACTACACAAACTTAGCTTTTAAGGGTTATAGAATCCACTAAACTTTTGATAGTCATGCTGATCTGTATCCCATCTCCAATCACATCTAATAGACGAGTCATGATTACTTTTCAAGCTAATTTTTTCAACAGAACTGAAACTTTAAAACATTTGATGCATTCAACTTCTAGGAGTTCGTCCATGAAACAGGTAGTTCTGGCCGAGTACATGTATGAATCCAAAAGACACTGGCTACAAGACAATCACACTCAAATAGCCTTCCCTCCTATGTCTCTCAATATTAAGCTTAAAAAAAACTCTTAAAACATGATTTGCAACTTTGTTTATGTACCAAATAATGTGCATCACCACCTAAAACATCCAGGATGATCGAGTAGTATGTACATAGCGCAACTTCGTAAAATTCTGGCAGGAACTTGCAGGATATAATTTAGTTTCTCCTGTATTTCAAGTACAACTGAATTATGAAATACATTATCCTATCGGTGTGGGAAGGAAGCAGTTTCCAATCATGCATGATATTAATAAGCAAAACAATGGAAAATGGGCAGACCAATTTTCACCAAGTACATGTGAACTAGGATATTCATTATTTTGTTTATGAAGGCTAAATACTTACAATTGCATATTCAAGTCAACAGTTGGATCAGCCGGAGCCATATCAAAAGCTGCTTTCAAACTTTGGTGCTTATAGTAT
>NW_027354654.1:0-2122 GCF_012295235.1 Primulina huaijiensis
GGAACACTTCTTGTTGTGTGGGGTCTTGTTAAGGAAGGGATTCTTGGAAAGCAAGCAAGCACGGATCCGACAAAGGCCGTATTTGTGTACCCAACAATGTTATTAGCCTTGGTTTGTGCTTTCCTGTCTGTCAAATATGATTTGAAGAAGGCGGTGAGAAGTGCCCCAACTCGACCTGTTGTTAAGCCTCTGAAGAGCTCTTCAAAATCCAAATTGAAATGATCTACAGATGCAACATGTAGACAACAGTAGGAAATTTTTCTCTCTTAAAGAAGGGTCCAATTGGGCTGCCCAGATTCCCTCAAGATGCCTCGAACCCATCAAGGTCATGTTTGCCAGGTGCTTGCTAACTAAGTATCCTGTCTCGAGACAATTTTGTTGTCTTTATTTTCTTTTTTAGCTTATCTATCACTCGCAATGTATTAGTTGCTGACTTTTATTTTTTCTGAGTTTGCAAATTTGTAACTTGGATTGTTTTTATGTCAATTTAGGAAGTAAGTCTCGTACCAGAAACAAATTTGTGTGTGATACTGGGGAAAGATTATATACTTGGCAGTCTACTTTAGTATTGACATAGGAAATGATACATAAGCCTTTTATCCTTATTATTGAACTGCTTTCGGATACAACAAGGCCGCACTTGTCATTAGCTTATTCTGTCCCTCTATTTGAAGTTTCAGAGACTTGATTTGACAATGATCGGAGAAGTTCACTCATAAACCATAGAAATAACAAGTCGTGTGACATCCTCGAACTTGGGTCCATATTCCGCTTCTCTTTTAGGGAACAACAATCAAGCCATGATCTTTAATTTAGCAGAAAACTAAGAATTAAATTTAGACTTCATGAGAATCAAGACAAGACCACTCTACCATTTTGACCCCACCATTTATTATGCAAAAACAATATTCTTATATTGCACCTACTACTCTGACGCAGGTCAAAAGCTTTGATGCCATATTCTGGCCTTTTTGTTGTTCTTTAGCTTGGAAACATGTGTAATTTGGTCCCTGTGGGCAATATATATTTCAAATTGAAACCAACAATTCAACATATTATAGTTAAGATGGCCAGTTTGAAGAGGTCTGCGAGATCATTTAGAAGGCAAGGTTCGTCAGGATTAGTGTGGGATGATGATGAGCTAGCAGGTGGATTTTATAAATTTGTGGAGACAGAAGGGAAGTTGGGTGAACTAAGGCACTGTCATAGTCTCGGTGGTGGTGCGTCTCTGGTGGATCGAGGCAGTTTAAAGGCAGCAGCACCGCATTACAACCGTAGTGTATCCGCTCCGATTACAAATCCAAGATTGCCTAAATTTGTTGGAAAAGTTTTATTTGCAGAGGTCTTTGGAAAACCTCTCAAGTCTGGAGAACATGCCAAGTGAAAGTTTTTATTACCTTTAATTACATTTAAAAAAAACAAATAACTCGAAGCATATGGTATTAATTTCCGTTACTTTTTTTGGTATATTAATTAGCTGTAAATATGGTATCTGCGTGATTGGATTTGTGTCAATTTCTCACCTATCCGGCTCGATCTATGAAAAAATATTACTTTTAATATCAAAAATATTGTTTTTCATTTTAGATATGAATCAGATCGATCATCTCATGAATATAAATTTGTGAGACTGTTTCACAAGAAACTTGCACATAATAAGGTTACTTTTACGGTTTATTTTAAGGGTAATATTATTTGCACTCCATAATTTGTTAATAAAATTTCAACTTATTATTTCATCTAATTTATTGTTGTGTAGATTCATAAAATTTTAGTCTCAATAATTTCATATATATGTAAAAAAAAAAAAAGTTAACTAAAATTTTTTGTACCTTTACCTTGAGATAAATTTTTTGTTATTTTATATATAAAAAAATATGCAAACATTTTAAAATATTAAATTATTAATTATTTTTTTAAATAATTTTTTTAGTTGTGGATGTTTTTTGTATTTAAAAATTTTCTAAGATAAATCAAGATTTTTTAATTTAAGAAAAATAAATTGATACCCCCGGGGAGGCCCGGGTCGTAGGTATTGGATGATTGCAGATCATGAGTTAAGTCCTGAATAACTGAGAAGACTATATTAGTTTTTGCATTCTTCAGTTCAGTTATGGTGACA
>NW_027354655.1:0-2125 GCF_012295235.1 Primulina huaijiensis
ATCAAAAGTAAAAAAAACTATTTTAAACCCAAAAAAAATAATATTTTTCTAAATTGAATTATTTTCGAAAAAAAGGTCAAATTTTTGCGCACAATCTTATATGGATCGTAGACTGATTTTAATCGAGAATTTATAGTCAGTCAGTCATTCATTCATTCACATCTTAAAAGTGCCCTGGACTCTGGTTCTAGAAAATCTCAGCTCTCTTTTCTCCACTTTCCTACATGCCCAGCCATATCCACAAAAAGAAGAAATCTTCAAAGAATGTCGAAACAAATAAAGGGGGGAATTTAAGAAGTTCGGTAAGCAGATTTGTCGACAAGAGAACAACAACCGGCCAGTAAACTTCTCCATTTTCAAATATGGCTACAGCCGCTTGCGGCATATCAAGATCAAAGGGTATATATATTTCTTTTCACCCTTACTTGGAGTACATGTAGCCCCTTTCTTTTCTTTTCTAAAAGAAATCCAAAAGACGAAATCATCAATCAAAATACAAATTTAGAGATGAGATTTGGCGGCGAGAGGAACGAACTCTGGCGTGATGTTGTAACCACGGAACCCTATGTTATGTATAAATAGATAGTATATATGGGCCTTATGAATGGGCTTTCATGGTGACTGAAATACGGGCTTTTCTAGTCCGAAAGACAAAAGCCCTTCTCACTCAAGTCAACTATGACAAATGAGGTTCTCTTCTCGATCAATTAGGTTATAATGAAACTTGGTTTAAAATACTTATCATGATTTCGAACTATTATTTAATAACAATTTTGCTAATTATATTATGTCTTAATAAGTGGCATTTGCGTATAATATAGTTTATTTATAAACTTTATATGCTAGGTGTAAAATCCTTTTAATATGATTATTAACATTAAACTTTTTAAAAAAACTAAAACAGTTGACTAAATAATGGTTTGAAATTCACAAATTAAGTAGTTTATTTTCTTTGATTTCAATTGGAAAAATATTTGTTTCTCACGAAACTTGCAGGGCGTGTCAGGCACGTGATCGTGCCAAAATTGTGAAATTTTCTGACTTATTTAATAAGACGTTGAGGATCTCGATTATGATGAAATTATAGGAAGAATTCATTAACAACATCAAATCTAATTATGTTGTTATGAACTTGATCAACATTTTTACAAGAAGGTTGAAGGAATATGTAAAAAATTCAAATACTTGATTGCTAGAAATTGAAATAAACAGACATAGAATTGAGATAATTCCGCATAGTTTTGCTGTAGATTTTGTGTTGATTTTTGTCGTGTTTTTTTCTTCTGATTCTTCTTCCTGTTTTTGTTCAACTCCACTGAACAGTTTGGTCATCTTCCACTTTTATTTATCGTCGATCGTGAATCGACTCATTCCATTGTGGTCTTTAACCGATCCATTCATTGGCTTGTCTATCGGCTTCTTCGTTTATTTTATGACTTTTATTATTAATGAGCTTTAAATTATTTGGGTTTTGCAGAATATGGGCTCAACAACAACATTTGGACTTATATCCATATATTTTAAATTTATGGATTTTCGATTAGTTTTATAGTATATAATAAAAAGTAAATTAGATATTAAATCTATATTTTTTTTATATTTAATAATATAAAATAGTATATTTACGCAAGATATGAATTTAATTTAAAGTTTTAAAAACGTCAAAAGATGATGAAATTTTTGAAAAAAAATCTATTCTTTTCTAAGGACTAAATTGCGCAACGTCCTTCCAAGTGAACCACCCAGCAATTCCGCACGTTTGATCTAAGCAATGGAGGGAGTTGGGGCCAGGCTCGGCCGATCCTCGTCTCGATACGGTCCTACAACTGTATTTACCGGGCCGGTTCGCAGGTGGAAGAAGGAGTGGGTTCCCATCACTCCGTCAAACTCCAACCACCACAACGCGGCGGCGGCGGGTAACAGAGCGGTTAACGGAAGCAACGCATCCCCACACCTGTTGCTTTACCAGTGGACGCCGATCAATCTTATCCAGAGCAAGGATAATGGCAATAATAACGGCAATGCGGACTCGAAGAATTCTAATAAAGACGAAGCCGTCGCAGTGGAGGAGCAGCCCAAGAAAAAATTCAAGTATATACCGGTGAGTTTCTCTGATTTTACTTGA
>NW_027354656.1:0-2125 GCF_012295235.1 Primulina huaijiensis
CGTTACAAGCAAAACCATCGCATATTAACCTGATAATCTTAAATATATAAATGTGACTCGCTACACAGCTACTCCACATGAGTGAACCGCAGGTAATCTTTGTTAGAGGGAAGTTCAACACTGTCGTATCCTTGGGGAAAGGATTGTTTGGCTTCATCATTAGAAACATCAGGCGAGATCACTACTGGGTCCCCAGGTTTCCAGTTTGCAGGCGTGGAGATCTTGTGCTTCGACGCTATCTGCAGCGAGTCCAGAACCCGTAAAACCTCATCCATGTTCCGACCAGTGCTCGCTGGGTATAAAAAGCTCAGCTTTATCTTCTTGTCGGGCCCAACGACATGCAAAGCACGAGAGGGGGTCACCGTGTTGCCGTCTGAAGGCTCCACCATGTTGAGTTTCTTGATGATCTCTCTGGTGGGATCGGCCGCGATGGGGTAGTTTACCGGTTTGTTCTTGTTGTAGGCTTCGATGTCTTTGATCCATTCTTGGTGTGACTGAATATCATCGCAGGAAAATCCCAGAAGTTTCACCCCCCTCTGCTCGAATTTGTCGGCGTAAGCCGCCATGGCGCCGAGCTCCGTCGTGCAAACAGGAGTAAAATCACCTGCATGTAAATACAGATTAGGTGATCATTGAATTTTTTGTCCCTCTAGAGAGCATGCTCCTTTGGTCCACTAGTCACACTTGTTTGCAATTTCCTCCCTTCTGTCACCAGGGTGCCGACTCAGAGAAAAAGCCAAATTTGCAAGACAAGCTACGATAATAGCAGATCATGACAGAAATTCAACTTCCAAAATTGAAACTCACAATGAAGCCGATTTTTAGAGAGGACCAATTTTACAAAAAAAAAATCGAGCATACTTGTGATATTGAGGAGAGCTGAGACAACGATTAACTTATAACCTGGATGAGAGAAGATGATGGTGAACTTGGCATTGTTGCAATATTCGTGGAGTTTGATGTTTCCATGAGTGGTCTGAAATTCAAGGTCTGGGACAGTGTCTCCAATGGTGAGCCCTGGCATTTTTCACACGAAGAAAGATTATAGCTCAGCCTTCGATCAAGACGATGCCAACATACGTATACGCATATATATTATCTATATGTAATTTTAAGAGGTAGACAGGGGGTTTAAGTAGTGATGGAAGAGACGTTGCATGGAGAGAACGTGGCTGGTTAAGAGGTTGGCATGCGACACTGATTCTTTGTGCTGCTTCCACGTAAATTAATTAAGAGAAATATTGGTATATATTAAATCAAAGGCTTAAATTTTTATTTCACAATAAGTGCTGTTTATCCGGTTAGGTCTTGAACCAGGGAAAATTTATATCATTCTTTGACTTTGAACCCAGCATTTCAGCCTTTTCTGAGTTTCTAGAAACTCAACAAGAAATTAGTTTTCACTAATCCAATTTTATTATTATTATTACAACGTTTGGGGATGGGGTAGATGGAGGCTGGATTTTATTTCCTTTTACGTTAGGGAAGAATTTATCTCTTTATTCAGGTGTTGCTGTCTAATCCTACTCGAGTTCGATGGAATTGTTAGATTAAGTATGAAATTCTTCGGTCCACTTTACATATTGCAAAACACGAGCCTTCGACGAAAATGCAGTAAATAGAAAGAAGCAAAGACGAGAGGGGGGCATACAAAGGAGTATCTGAAAGCCTTTCCATTTCACTAAGTCATTTTTCTTTTTTCATCAAACTCTGTAAAAACCGATACAATAGATAAAAATGTCACTTTGTAAAAAACGATACAGCCAACCTCAGCCTAATTCCTCAAAATCTCAAAGCCAAAACCAGAACCAAAAGACATCATGTTTATCCAATTTGGGTCATCAAAATAAATTTTCAGGGTAAAAGTGAGTCAAAAACTGAGCTAACATAGTATTAGGACCCTCCAATGATGCATAAACAATAGCCTGTGAATAGTGTGATAGATAAACTTATCACCTCTAGGACAGATTAGAACTTCTTCAACTGCCACTAATCAGCAACATTCACCAAGACAAAATATTAGTAGCGATCAAATCCATCCCAGACTTTGCTCAAAATAAAAACCCACCAAAAGACTTAACCATGCGGAAGAGCTTTAGGAACAAGTGGAATTGTTCCAAATGTC
>NW_027354657.1:0-2127 GCF_012295235.1 Primulina huaijiensis
GCGCCCTAGCGGTAAAAAATGACCGCCCCAGCGCACCCGTGGCGCAAGTC
The DNA here is from genome assembly GCF_012295235.1 of Primulina huaijiensis. NCBI lineage: Eukaryota > Viridiplantae > Streptophyta > Magnoliopsida > Lamiales > Gesneriaceae > Primulina > Primulina huaijiensis. The sequence continues at coordinate 51 of NW_027354657.1, forward strand.
TGGCACCTCAATTGTTGAAAAGGCACGCTCCAACGCCTGAAACACTCGCCCCAGCGTGCCATAATGCAGATTTTAATATGAAAACCATAACTTGCAAGTTTTATGAATTTTTACCTTTATTATTTATAAATCAAGTTGTATAAACATGTAAACACGAAATTGCATATGAAGAATTGAGTTTTTAATATATTTTATGAGTTTTCTCTCAACCAAAAGGTTTTGCCTTTGGTTTCACACTTTTATGTGTTCTCAAATCAAGCTTATCAAAGTTTAATAACTTTGTGATGTTTTTTCGATTGTTTAACACTCAGATTGTCAATGACAAATTCTTTGAAGGTTCGTTTGAGATCGATTGTTATTTATCATGTTATTTATCACTAAACTGCTTGATTTAGGTGTGCATACACTTTACTTGTTTTCAAATTTTAAAGACCGAGGGATTAAAGAATCTTGTTGTTCATTGAATTGAGAGCGCAACTCGGTCTAGATCGTGTTTGCCTTTCTCGCATAACCGGATTCACTTCATTTGATATCAGAGATTAGGCTTCTTTTGAAACAAGTTATAAGCTATCCTTTTATTTATCAATTTTTCTTCGTCTATTGTTTGTGTTCCTCGTTTCCTTCTGTCATAAGATTTTCGTTATAAATCATGTATTCTAGTTTTCGTGTTTTTTGTCAATCTTGCGATTCTCGAACTTTCTTAAGTCATTCTTTGCTTTTTCTTGTTGCACAAATTTATTCGTTCTTGTCATGAAATTATTCAAAAAAGGGGGGAGGTTTTCGATCAACAAAAACAAGTAAATCGAAGTCCAAAAAAAAGAACAAAATTCGAAAAAATTTGTTATTGTTTGGTATTGAAATTTTGTTCTTGTCTTTATTGTGAGTCATATTCAAGTGTCCGTAAAAAAAATTCAAATTTCTTGTTTTAAGTAGTCCGAGTAAATTAATTTACAAGTGTAGTGAAGTTTGAACTTTTGAGTTTGATGCACACAAGCTACAAAACCTAATGTAGACCCTACGAGAGAACTCTCAAAATTGAGTGAAATACTTGAGTGAGAGCATTTCTTTCTTAGAGTGGAGTGTGAGGTAATTGTAATGTGGGAAAAAAGAGAGAGAGAGAGAGAGTTTGAGTGACTTTTGTTGGAGTGACAAGCTAGGAATTGTGTGAAGGCCGGACCTTATTCTTTATTGTTTTCTACCAACTTTCCTTGCAATTAAAATGTCTGACGATCTCCAATTTTAAACAATGTTTGGAGAGTTGGATAGAATGAGCGCGGAGTTTAGGCCATTATGTGAGAAGCATAGACGGTGCAAAGAAGAAGAGTTGTGTGATAGGCAAGTGGATGAGAATAGGCGAGACAAGAGAGTCAAAGAAGATAGAGCATCGTACTTGAATCAAGATGATAACGATAGACGCTAATAATAATTTAAGGTTTTTGTAGGCACTATCAATGATACTTAGGGGATCATATGACGATATTACTAGATGCTCTTACCATGATCCGATGGGTACAATTAGACTTGAGTTCTGACGTTCTTGACCAAGAGGTTGATGAAAAGAATTAGGTTAATTAGGATAAGCCCGAATAAGAACGTTGTTCCCATTGAGATAGTAAAGTCCACGGAGATGAATTTGACGACTATAGTTTGATGAAGATCAAACAGATTACTTGTAAAGAAGTTTATAAGTTATTTCTATGTGATAGAAGACGTGGAAGTTATCTTAACAACTAATTAAGTGAAGAGAGTAGAACTGTCTATTTTTGTGAAGGAGTTCAGAAACCTTCACCAAAAACTGACAGCTCAAAAAATAGATAAGTAGAAATTTTGATAGTCGAAATTTTCAATTTCATTATATGAACAAGTTTTGTACAATCGGTACATCGTCGATGTCTGATCGTCGATTGAGGTTATAATGAGTTCACAATCATTTTTTAGTAGATTTAGAATCTACTAAATAAATGATAGTATTAGTAGTGGTGACTATTGTATCACACGATTTTCATGGAATATTCTAAAAGAGTGTAGAATTGATTAAATTGATTAATTAATTATCAATTAATTAAGAAATTATTTA
>NW_027354658.1:0-2132 GCF_012295235.1 Primulina huaijiensis
CGAATCTGTTTTAAGGACACTGTATTTCATACAGGCCTCGGTTTGGTTTATTTTAAACTTTTTTCTACTGTTTTCTTCACTGTACTGTTCGCTGTTTTTCTTTATCGAAATAATTTTGCACTATATCAGTCCATATATTGTGCAACATCAGATTCGACTTTACGAATTGTTTATATCTTTTATCTATATGATGTGAAGACCCATGAATTTGGCACCAAGAATTGGGCACAAACTTTTCGAAAATTCAGCAACATTTATGTGTAAGCGCCATATTTTCACCGTTTATCATCATTTTAATGGTGGTTTTGACTCATTTATTCAGTCATTTAACAGCCACTTAGAATCAATATTTCAAAATTTTAAAGGGTCATTTTGACACATGATATTTAGCTGCATGTAACAGCCACTTAAAGGCTGTTTATTGCCCTTAAAATTGAGTTATATCCACTGAATAATGGCTAAAATTCTGCCATTCAGATTCTATAGCTACGCCTATAAAATACAGCCTCATGCTTGTGATAAAATTTGAGGCATTACTATGCCATTTTTGGAGCTTTACAGTAGCAAAGACTCTGTCAATTTCAAGCACGAAATTCTGTCCATTTCGAACCACTTCAGGCATCCGGAAGGCAGCCCTTGTTCGAATTCTTCCAACAACTTTGTTTACGTGTTAATTCAAGAAAAACAAGATAAGTGAGCTTATGTTTTAAAATAAATTAGTAAGTTTTTAATTGATCGTTCACAATATGATTTGTTTTGTTCGACCTTCGGTTCTTTCTGTTTTGCTAGGTATGTCCATTTTCGTCACAATCATGTTTACATATTCAAAAGTACTGTGATTTGAATTATGAATGGTCAAAGGACTTTCCGAAACATGATAATATGACTCTGGCACAGTAGATAATAATAACCCATATATGATATTACTACTTAGAAAAATTACATATATGAAATTACATATAATATATATATCTATAATACATTTTGAGCTTTGTTTCGCATTCTACGTATATCACGTCCATACCCTTGTTGCAACATACTACTATGACATCTGTTACAAAGTATTATGCAAATCACTTTTATTTTATCATTTTAAAATTCAAGTTGTACGCTTTAGCACTATTTTGATTTCTATCACATTTTAAATACAATGGTGGATTATGATATAGACTATTTTTTGTCAAGATTTGTACTACGAAACTTATTATTTGACGATTTTTAATTGTTAAACAACTTTGGTGTTGAATGCTTCAATCTCAAGGCATGACATCTGAGATTCACAAAGAAAATCAAGCTTTGTTGAAATACTATCAAACACACGCACTAAAGTCTTATATGATCTTTTGAAGGATCTTATGTGATGTTTTCTGCTCACAAGTATATCAAATCTTTATTATTTGAAGTGTGAGTATTTGTAACGTGGAGAAAGAGTCTTTATCTGCAAATTCTATTAAGTTTTGTACTAAGAGTTTTAGTAAGATAATTAGTAAGGCCTACTAGGTAGTTGTAATTTTTGTAATTGTCAAAGTCTTTTAAAAAGATCCTTCTAGAAATAAAAGAAGGAGAGATGTGGAAATGATTGTCTTTCGAACTTCTATAAACAATTCTCCATGTTGTCTACTGATTTTGGTCCGATTTTGTCAAGCCTTTGGTTCATTGAGCTCAATTGGACTATTTCCGCACATTTACTTGATAAGTTGTCTGCTGCATCCATAATTTTGAGATTTGATCTTGACTGTTAACAACAGTTATGATCCTCGAAGTCAAGGAAAAAAAATTTAAGTATCCCCTTCTTAACACCTCCACTCATTCTAACATAAATCTTGCAAAGGAAAAATATTGAAATGCAAAATTTTTCCCTCAAGTCAAGCTACGAAATGAGATAAGAAATAGAAAAGTAGGTAATCGACCCAAATATCTCTCTTAAAATTAAAGGATGTATTTTTTGTATGCGAGAGACGAGTGAGGATGACAAATTGTATGATATAATTAAGTAAGTGTTTGCAATGTCTTATGAAAATTGATTATCGTGTATCTTGCACTGGATTTTGAATTATATGTATTTATTGTTTTGGAATTGGAATTTTAAATACCATGTATTATTTAATATTTTCGAATTTATTATTTTTACA
>NW_027354659.1:0-2132 GCF_012295235.1 Primulina huaijiensis
CGTCTCACAAAAGTTTTTGTGTTGAGTCTATTATATAGTTTAAAAAAATTGAGTTGCATTGACGCTCGATTCTACACCTGGTTTGGTTTATTTTAACATCCCTATATTATTTAATTCAAAGATTACTTTAATATCGTAAATAAACTGATTTTTTGATATATTTTTTAAGGCACACAATTTAATTTTTTGGATCAAATGAGAAAAAATATAATAAGACGAAGCTGCAGACAAAATTAAAAATATTCATTACTAATTTTTGTTTTAATTAGTTTAGTGAACGTTAAATGTTCGATTCTAGAATTGATATCAGATACAAGATCACATTTTTTATTCTCGTGAATTGCAATGAGTTGAATTATTAAAAGGGATATTGTTGGATGTACAATAATTGTCTTTGCTGTGACAAATATCAAAATGTGATGTTTTAGCGGCAATATGATTTAAAAATTTTGAAATCATTACAACTATATATCAGCTATAGTTTTTGGTAAAACAATAAATAATAGGTTCGATACTTATGGTTCTGATCATCATCATACGCATGTTCTATTTTATTGTCGAAGTAGTTATTATTAATAATAAATTAACTAACTAATTAGTGAAAGGCACTAATCGTAACGTAATTAAACAACTTTCTCGTTTGACATTTACACACGTTGAGTAAATTTGTAAAAGAAAGTGGGTGGATGTCCATGTATCACAAAGAGACGTCATTAATTGATCTAATTAATTTTGACTTCCATTGCTTCTATTTATTCAACTTCTTGAAGAGGCATGCACTTAACATCAACTAAACAAACAAACAAACAAAAAAAACAAGAAATAGGACAGTTGAATCGAGACAATATAAATATTATAAAAAATTTTGTGAGTCGGTCTCACAGATCTTTATCATCCGTGAGACAGATATCTTATTTGAGTTATTCATGAAAAAATATTATTTTTATGTCAAAAATATTAATTATTATTGTAAATATAGACAAGATTGACATATCTCATTAATATAGATCAATGAGATCGTATCATAAGAGTCTTGTTAAATAAATATTCATCATCCGTCAAATGACCAAACACAAAAGGATTAAATAAATTCATAATTCTTTCCAAATTTCACGAGTTGACTCGATATTTGCTTTTTTGAAATAATAGAAAAATATAATTTATTTGACAAGGAATTTTATATTAATTAAGAAGTTCACGTGTACTTGTAATAGTAATAATAGTAGTAGTAATAATAATAATAATAATAATTAAATTTAAAAATGTGAAGTTTAACAACCAAATGAATGACCCAATCTTTATACAATATTATTTTGCCCGGGGATGGTAGCATTCTAGCGGCGTGGTTAATAATCTGTCCCTTCACATCAACGTGCAAGCCAACTTTTTCTATATATGGCAGTAAAAGATAAGATTGTCAATAAAAAAATAAAAAATATTGTTATTTCATTTTAAGTTATTTTTAATTTCAAAAATAGATTTATTGTAGTTTTATAATCTCAAAAATAATATGTAATCGTATGCGTAACTCTCATCGTACATATAACTTTTTTTATTAATTTTTTTTCAAATAGCCATCTGGTACCAACACTTTAGAAATCTAAGTACTTAAGTCTGGAGGTATTGGGTTCAAGTGTTGGGGAAGGTGAAAAAAACCACTTTCCAGATGTGAGATATTCTATGAGTGACGATGCATGTGCATGAGTTACGGCTCATGCATGCTGGATCATACTAACGAATCATGACCAGTAATGGTGCATGAGTATATGCTAAGGCTGATTCAGTCTCATAGTCCATGAACGTTACATGATTTGTGTCTATTGGAATAGATCTAATCATATATTATACCAAAAATAATTACCCCTCTACTAGAGTTTTGATTCGAGGACTCCGAAAGAAAGATTAAAATATGAATACTACATTTAAATAAAATGGGAAATTTTTTTTTGTCTTCTCGCTATGTTTCCAAATTAGTGGAGTAGGTGATAAATATTTGACAAATGATAAAGAATTCGATTATCTTTATCAATACTTTCTCGAATATTGTGTTAGGGGAAAAAATAAATTTTGAACGAAAAATAATAATTTTGTTGAAAATAAGAGTTGAAATTATTGAATGTTGAAAATAAGAG
>NW_027354660.1:0-2134 GCF_012295235.1 Primulina huaijiensis
AGCAAAACACATGAAAGTGTTTAGTCTATTATTGAAAAAAGATGCAAAATTTATATAGACAGAAAAACACACAGGCTTAATCAATTAAAAAATATTTGTAAAAATCTTCCAAAAATTGATATCCCTCAAGACGAAGATGATATGGTATTTTATACAGAAATTTCGGTGATCATTAGTGGGCAACAATTTTAACAAAGCTCACACAGAAAGGAGAACAACCATACAGGTACTGCAGGGGTCTATTCTCATAAGTAAAAGTCACAAGATATCATATCAATTAAAAGGAATTTTATGCAGTAAAAAAGGATTTTGAAAAATTGTCATTATTTTTACTTGTAAAGAAATTTCCTTCGAAGGTTGATCATATCCAGGTAAAAGCTTTCTTAAAGAATATAATCAAATCCTAACGTAAGAATGCTAGACTCTTAAGGTGACAAGCTTTATGTCAGAATTATATTTTTGATATTATGATTATTAAATCTCATGAAAGTATTATTGCAGATTTCATGACAAGAGATAGACAGCGATGGTATCGATGCCATCATAAAAATGCAGATGTATTTGAGGGAACACCTTGAAATGCTTCAAAACGAGCTCAACAAGCTTGCCCTAAATGCATAAGTTGTGGGTAGGCTACAACAGGCTGATAAAAGAATTGTCTCTGATCGAATTACATGATGTTTACAGGTTTATAACCAGCTATGGTCTATAATACAAAGGCCTATTCTCCAAGATATTGAGAAGCCATCGGTTTGCCAAATAGAGATTTTTTGAGTACAATGACTCTATAACTGGAGCAGGAAATTCAAATACCCCTAGCACAAATGTTAAGTAGGGATCATTTCCAAATGAGTCGGCCAAAACAAAAATTGAGACCCCAAATTATCATCTCGAGTCTTCAAGTCAACCTCTTCACTTCGGGGATTGAAGAGAAATAAATCAACTTTAGACCTCATACAGACAAGGGTAAATATAAGGTTGGTACTAATGAATCTACGGTTTCTCCATTTTAGGTATATTAACAGAACTAAGAGAAATTAAAAACAAGAATATACATAAACTCAGCCACAATTCGGGTTGATGTAGCAGGAAAATATCACTGGATATGGATGAAACCAAACACATATCCGAAGGAGGTCAAGACATGGTATGAATTCGTGGCTCTTGCCTCAGTTTATACCACATTACTCGGCTTCCCAGAAATTTCAAAATTACCTAAGTGGATTCAGGAAGCAATGTACGAGACATGGAAAGACAATGATTATTTGTCCATAAGAGATATTCTGAACTGTATTGTTTTAGTGCAACACCAGAACCAGTAGGAAAAGACTCACATGAAGCCTTTTCGTTTTATCATGCTAAGGATGCCAGATACAAACATTCAAAACTTTATCAAAGATTCTTCAACCGAAGAAACAACCCTTGTTTCTTCATTAACTAAGGATCACATCTCTACCAGAAAAGCATAAGGTCTATGGGTCTATCTAACTGAGATGTACAAAGTCAAGTTTTTATTTAAATTTTATCGAAATTCTATAAATGGTTCTTTTCTGTTAAACACTATGAAAGGCAAAAAAAAAATTTGCATAAGACTTATTTGAAAAGAAAAAAAATTTGTGGAATAGCAAGTTGTCGGGGAGCAAAAAACTCACCGAAAATTCTGTAACATCGCTTATGTGGGAAGATGGTCAGAAACCATTGGCCCAGAATGCCGGAGTCAAAAGGAGCTAGAATTCGAGAAAGTTTTTTGGCCAAGATCTGACCGAAAACATCTTGCAGAAATAAGATCAAGTGATGAAGGAACAAACAAAAACAATTTCCTCGGGGACTATTTAAAAGCAGAAGATTTCTAAACAAAGATAAAGTAGGCATGTGATCCAATAACTCCCTCAGTGGATGATGGACCACCACTAAAAGACAACTCCACTAACTAGTGGAAAGATGGGCTACTCAACCACCCACAAAGATAAGCTACCAACTAGTGGTTGAAGGGATCACTACTCACAAGATGTTGTTAGCCACAAATAGCAGAATAATTCATAAGATTTGAAGTCTGGATTTCAAATCCACTAAGACTTCTATAAATATCAAGACAGAAGGAAGATGAAAGCATCATTCAACCTCTTCATTTTCT
>NW_027354661.1:0-439 GCF_012295235.1 Primulina huaijiensis
ACTGACTGAGTCGCCCCCTGTTTAGGCTCCGACTAGCTGCACTCCCGAGGAATTGCAGACTTACAAGGATTGGTGTGACCATGACTTGCGAGCGAAGTGTTATATGCAGGCTTCTATGAATGATGAGCTACAGAGGCGTTTTGAGGATGCAAAGAGTTCTGCTGACATTCATTTGCATCTCAAGGATCTCTTTGGTGAGCAGACTCGACCTTTTATGCATGCTACCGTCAAGGAGCTAATCACTTTACGCATGCGAGATGGGGCCTCGGGCCATGAGCATGGCCTAAAGATGATTAGGCTTGTGGACAAGCTTGTTGGTATGGATCTTACGTTGCCATCGGAGTTGACCACTGACGTGTTGCTCTTTTCACTGCCTAGCTCATTTGATTTTTTCGTGGTGAATTTCAACATGAACAAGCTAGAGCCTACCCTTGAGGAG
>NW_027354662.1:0-2137 GCF_012295235.1 Primulina huaijiensis
GTTAACTAATTTTATTTCAAATTCTAACTATTTTAACATATGTTTGTCTCCCACGTGCAACGCACGTTCATTATTTCTAGTATATATATATATAGATACATATATATATATATGTGTGTGTGTGTGTGTGTGTGATTTTTCGGATATGAAGTTAATTCTAGTATGTCTTTGTTGAATTATACCAATTGGATTAAATGAAAAAAAAAAATTATTAGTATAAAGTTGATATTTTTGTCGGACAATGATGTTAGGATAAGATTGAAATCGAATATCCGATGAGTATTAATATAAAAAAAAAAGGATGAAGACAAAATATATGGAATCATATCCAAACTCGACCTATTGCATGTCATCTGTGTTAAATATAAAACTTTGTTAGATCAATTTGTTAATATGTCATTTAACATCTATCAAGATATTAATATAAAAAATAAAGAACAAAATGTATAAAATCCTACCCAAACCCCACCTATTGAGATCCATGTTAAATATAAAACTTTGTATGATCAATTTGTTAATGTCATTTAACATCTATCGAGTTTTGATAATTCTCGTATTATTGTGATCAATGTTTAAATTATTATCTGATTTCTATCAATTTTGATAATATTATCATATTGTTCAAATTATATAATTTATATTAAAAAAAAACAGAAGAAAAACTAGAGAGTGACGTAAAAGGCAAAACGTCTTAAATTAAAACATTGGAAATAAATATGGTGGTTTGGGTTTCTTTCTTAACCATCCTTTTAATCGTAGAATCTGGAGGACTCCTGATGTCGATCGCACAATCATAATCATAATTATATGCAAGTAGAGTGGATAAAAAATTAAAGTGGGCTCGTAAAATCTGAAGCAGCACAAATTTTATACAGTACATAATGACATCACAAGGTAATTGAATGTAATCTGAGAGTAGGAGCAAACTCAGTGGTTACAATAAACGCACAAGGTACGAGTTTTTTTCTAGCCTGCATAAGTGTCTGATATTTGCCATTAAAAGCACCAACCAACTCATCTCTCCAACAGCCAACTTAAAAAGTACTGCTTAGATGAAAAAATTTCACCTGATAGCTAGAATGATTCCAGAGATAAAAATTCCTCCAAGAGATGATGAAATGTGTTGATTCCTTTGCATTATGCAGAGAGGACCAACTACTCTTTAAGTTTTATATTTTCACCTTACCAAAAACATTAACATCTAAAACCCCGTCAGGCTACACTTCCCTGATCTGAAGCATCTTCATAGTAATATGGTGTGAGTTTGCCATCTTTCCCAGCAGTTGCTGGCTGGTTTCCAGAGCTAATTTCATGTAACATTTTCACTGCTCGTCTCATAGATGGACGATTGACTGGAAGTGGGCTCGTGCACAGGAGGCCAATATTAAATACTTTGCATATTTCATCCTTAAAACAAGAATCGAGTTTGGGGTCGATTATATGATCTATCCCTTTCTGATCTAATGTGTAACACACCCATCTTACCAAATCTTTCTCCCCAAACTCGGGATCAACAGGAAGCTTCCCTGTTACCAACTCGAGAATAACTACACCAAAACTGTATACATCACTCTTCTCATTCACTCGTAGGGTGTGGGCATATTCTGCAAAATACAGGTGTAATTTCATTAACAAGAAAAAGAATATTGCAACGAATGACATTGAAATATATTAAGTTGCAAACCTGGTGCAATGTATCCACAAGAACCTGCAATCACAGACATTGATTGAACAACTTTTCCATTTGCGTCAACCACTTTCGCGACACCGAAATCTGCAACCCGAGCTCCGTATTCTGCATCTAACAATATATTATTCGACTTCACGTCTCTGTGAACAATTGGAGGTACACAATCGTGATGCAAATAACATAGCCCCTCGGCAGAATCTAGCACTATCTTAAACCTTGTTGGCCAGTCAAGTAAGCCACTTTTTGTGCTATGAAGCAAATCATAAAGACTACCGTTAGGCATGTACTCGTAAACCAGAAGCTTGCACTCCCTGGTCGTGCAACAACACCACAGCTTGACGATATTCTTGTGCCTAATCTTCCCTAATGTTTCAACCTCGGCATCGAAACCATCACTTTTAAGGTTACCCTTTTCGACATCTCCACCATCATTGCGCAGTTTTGAAT
>NW_027354663.1:0-2140 GCF_012295235.1 Primulina huaijiensis
TTTTTATTGTGAATATCGACAGGGTTGACCCGTCTCACAGATAAATATTCGTGAGACCGTTTCATAAGAGACCTACTCTTAAAATATATCATGTATATATATAATATAATTTTTTTATTTTCTCCAAATAAGTGAGATCGTACTTTTTTTATAATTTTAGTATTATAAATTGATATATTATGAACTTGCTTCATGACATGCAACCAATGGAGGCAATGGTGCGATAAATTCTTGGCACGCTTAATCCATGGCCGATATTATGAGCTTGCTTCATCCATGGCCGATATTTCGTGTCAAAAGTCAAGCGAGAAAGTGATGTTTTCAGCATACGGACCACTAACACAGTCACCCTTCTGTTGGGAGGTGGCAGTCTCCTATCTAACAACTCTTGTAGCATTACATTTGGAGCAGGTTGTTGAGATATCATGGAATAAAGGAAGTCGATTGGGTGATTTCCAAACTTTGTTTCAAGGGCCACAGCTACGAAGCTGTAAACTTCACATTTTCCTGTTATGGCGTGTAGGATATATAACTCTGCATGAATTGAGGAATTAAGTTGTTGATTTTCTACTAGCTCTTGTTCTTTACATAGCTTAGTACAAAGTAAAAGATATGAATTACGTTATACCTGGAGCAATATAACCCAGAGTCTCAACTATCAGAGTTTGATTTGATGAATCAGGATCCAACAGTCTAGCGACACCGAAATCAGATAGACAGGCTTCAAATTAAATTCGAGTTCAAAAGTATGTTGCCAGTGGAAACGTCCCTATAAAAAATGGGCAGATGAAAATCGTGATGCATGCGAGATAATGCATAGGCTATACTCTTAACAACATTCACCCTCTTGATCCAGTCCAGCTCCTCAGCATCAATGTCGTCCCGTAGAATCTGAAACAAGCTGCCCCTTTCCATGTACGTTGTAGATAAGAAACATGCAACTCTTATGTAAGCAGAAGCCAAAAAGCTTCACTATGTTTCGGTGCCTTATTTCTGGCAAAACCCGTTTCTAAAAGATGTGTCAAAAGTAGGATTTTCTCCTTCCAACCCAGTGTTTTCAAAGCAACAGCTCTACCATTAGGTAGGACCCCTTTATGTACAGTACCATAGCCTCCAGTCCCAACGTAGTAACGTATATCAAAGTCTTGAGTCGCCTCTGTAATTTGCTCCCATCGTAATTCCATATCTGGAATATATTTCCATGTTTACTAGCTATCAAGTGTAGGGGTTATTTGTTTTGCCTTGACGCGAGAGAGGAATACATATGCACCAAAAATGATTTTTACAAAGAATATTAATACAATAGGAAGTGAAACTATCGCATAGTTTTCGTGTTTTATTCGTTTTGTATTGAGTCGAGGAAGAGGAGTAAATTTTCTTCGTTCTCAGGAGATTTACCCTGAACTGGACGTTGTAAATCATTGTAGGACAAGTCTATAGTTTTCAAATTAGAAACTGATGGAGGGACTCTTCCCGGCAAGTTATTGTGAGAAAGATAAATGCCAAGTACTGTTCTTGCATGAAGACCTAAACCAAACTCAGGCGGTATCTCTCCGTAAACACGGTTACGAGCAATATCAAGCACTCGTCAATTCGCTAGCCAAACAGGCAACTCACTTGTAAGATAATTTCCAGATCAGAGCACCAATTACCTGAGGAGAGACGCTTCCCCAGAACCCATGTTTGGCATGATTTCGTGCAAGATTTGAAAATGGAAGCAGATTTAAATCTTGGATTTGGCAGCAGGGGGATGTCTAGTTTCCTTCCACGGTTATTTCTGTGACCGATTCAGCTCGATTACATGTTATACTCGGCCATTTGCAGTGATCATTGAGACGTGTTTTTCGAGTAATTTTCGACCCACCAGCCACTTTAATTCGCCACTTTCAATTGTGTACAAAAATGTCTTGTGTCTTCCTCAGGAATTTTTTACTATTTGTGGGCTTATTATTAGTCTTTTCCAATGTCTTTAATCGTAATCATAATTGATGTTTCAGATTTAATTTTCTTTAAGTATAGTTTAATTGTCACCCTAAGTATTATAATTTATAATAAAAATATTAAAGCATTAATTAACAAACACTTTTTTATTATTTTTTATAATAGTTGCAAAATATTATATTATAATTAAATAAGTTAA
>NW_027354664.1:0-2144 GCF_012295235.1 Primulina huaijiensis
CAATTACTAAATCAACAAATTGTGATATTTACTTCAGGCATTACAATATGGGATTGTCTCCAAGAATTCAAAATTTCAACAAATAAATACATGAATTTAGAAATTGTGTATATATATTAAGATGTATATATCGAGATAATATGTACAAGATAAGCCGATTTTAGTCATCATCTATACGCAACCAAGAATAAAATTTAAATCTCTAGATCACATTCTATCTCGATCTTTGTTAAAAATTTAAACATAAAGATGATATGTTTATCTAGATAATATCCACGCATATAAATACTAGACAATCTTCATTTGAAATTCACACCCTCACAAGCACATAAATTTCAAGAATTCTGCCTCCCAGTTTTGTCAAATTTTCAAGCAACATTCTATCTTCGAGTGATACTTGCAGGACAAAATTTCGTCCAAGTTCGGAAAATTATTTTCATCACTCAAATTTGCTGAATCTAATCTCCACCATTCAGAATATACTATCTCATGCTTTAAATATTGGCAAATGGGGTCCCAAGACCATCTCTTCGATGACGTAGACACGGGGTTATCCCATCCAGTGGTGGACCGAGACAGAGCCATAACTGACCCCTAGAAATCTTCCACCTCTAAAGGGTCTTTCATTCCCTTTGATGTGGAATGCCTTTTTCGGATTCTCCTTTGAATGCCAAATCCAACTGTTCAATTTTCGTATTTAATCTTCTCGAGAAAATTTCTCAGATCCTAGGAGAGATTAGCATACCTACTTTTTTTCATCCATAAACTGGTCCAACTTTCTTCCAAACCCGATTCACACCATTCACAATATAGTTTACTTACTTGTGAATGGTGCCGTCTAATTTTAAGTTTGATCCAACAGTTCAATAAGTCGCAAACGTTTCTGTAAGGTGACTGATTTTTGGGATATAAATTCAAAATTGTTCCTTCATCATTTTCAGCATTATTGTAAATGGGCTTACGTTTTAAATAATTTTTATATGAATTATTTCAGTTTTCGAAAGTGTCATTCGAGCATGAATTATTCGTTTCGTTTTGTGTTGAATGTACCATATGTTTTGTGTACTGTTAGGATTCAAATGAATATGAGAAGGTTTTCCAAACTATTATATATTATGGGCCCTTAAACGTTGAGATTGTAACCGTTCTATGTCCTCGTCTCTTTTGAAGAGTAAAAATTAAGGACTAATATCAGTAAACCATGAAAAATAGACGAATTTCAGTGCTTACCATGATTTATGTCATGACACTAAGTGAAGTACGATGTTTCTTACGATATGTTATGTAAAGATTTCAAATATATATGTCATTATGCCTCAAACATACATTCACCCCATATAAGGACAAAGATGACGTTGAAGAAGTGGAACAAGAGTACTTTTAGGGATGGTGATAAATCCTCGATCAATGAAGAACGGTCTTTTGTTTCTGTTATTGGAATATAGTTATAAAACGCTTCCGTAGTCATATGTGTTTTATTCGATATTATTTTGGAGATTTAAGTTGTTAATACAACATAATTTTATGATATTTATGAAATAAACTGGTTTGGTTTATACTATACTACAAGGGTAGTTTTTTAAATTGTGTGATTGTTGAACAACACCATATATCTTACGCTTCGGTTTCGGGGCATGACATTTAAGTGATAACAGAGCTGTCAGGTTCATAATCCGGCTAGGACTTTGATATATAAAATCTGATAGATTTTAGCAAAAGCCCAATGCATCTCTATCTTAAATGAACCAATGTCAGGTTTAATTCGTGACCCCTGAAATCATGAGATTCCTTCATTCAGTTATCTAAAAAAGCGTTTTTACCGTCTTAAGAAAGTTTCGTATAATTCATAATTTTTCGTACGAACCTCGAAATTCAATTCTGTCAACTAATTGTGGAATCCTCATAATTTTCTCTCAATTCATCTAAGAATCTCAAAATTTTCTGATATGAATATGATCGGGCATGACGTGCTAATGGTTGGAAGGAGATTTAAGAAGTGTTGTTGTATCGGACTTTCAAACTTGATGATGATTAATGATGAAGAATCAAGCATATTTAAGCAATTGAAGGATGTCAAAGAAGAATATAATGAAGGAGTATCGAGCAACCAAGCATGCGAGTGCAAAATGACAAGAGAGGACAAT
>NW_027354665.1:0-2156 GCF_012295235.1 Primulina huaijiensis
CTTCCGCTGCGTTTGGGCACGTAGAAAACCGAGATCCAACATTTTTACCTCCACCATAACGATGCAGTTCTGTTTCAGGATGGTTCAAATGTAATGTATAAACTCAGACTCGTTCAACAAATTGACCACTACGAAAAGAAAAGAGGAGATTTTTAAACTGGAAGTGGGTTACGTTGCCATGGTTTAAGATGAAGTACTGAGGATGGATTAACTTGGTTTGATTGATCATTCACCAACTGACAAAACCGGAAGAGCTTGGGTTCAAAATAATTCGCTAGCAAACAGCCTATGAAATAGCTCCAGGCTCAATACCATGATATTTGTAAAACCTGGAGACAATATTTAGATCGTAAATGTTTAAGCAATAAGTTCAGGTAGACATATCAATCGCTTGGCCAAAAGCCGATTCTTACTACCACTTGAATGGTTTCATGTGGGTGTCACTTCAATAAGTTCAGTAAATTTATACCTGCAGCTCCATGAGCAAAATCATGACACTTGCTGCCAAAGGGAAAATACCCTGTTAGTTCCCACTTGTTACAAATCCTCGTTTTCCAGGTGCAATATAATAATTCGATAATTCCATGAGTGCGTGCATGGCTATATGTGAATCAGAAAAAACAAGAACACGGTGGATTCCTTTCTCACAACAAAGAGGAAACTGAAACCGTGCATTTACGTTAGAGTACAAGTCAAGCCACTTCTTACTAGTATAATTAATGATTATTTAGTAAATTATAAATAATAATATATGATTTTAAGATTATTAAAATATTTATAAAATAAAATATTTCTGTGGTTCAACTATATTTAGAAAATACAAATTTAAGATTCACTACAAAAAACCCTGAGTTCTGTTAAGTTTTATATCTGTGGTAGACGGTAGTCGTAAATCAATGATGGATATTTGAAAAATTAATTAGCCACGGAATATAAATTCATGTTGTAAATACGTAAATTTACGATTGACGTATTAAGACATGTTTTTAATATTGTATTTGACTCTTCGTGTACTCCTGAAATCAATTCATTCCAAGACCATTTTCCGTCTGATATATCTCGATTCTTCCTAGGTTTTACCAATAAAATTTACTAATAATTATGAAAAGTTAAAAGAAGTTATAACTTACTAATTAAGAATGTTTGATACATGCAAGATATATCAATTAAGTTCCTTCCTCAGTTAAACTATAAATTGAAAGTTCACGTATTAAATGACGCTTGTACAAATCTATGCATGAATGTGATTTGAATCTAAGCTTAGAATATCAGGAAAAATAGTAAAATATAGTAAAAAACACAGAACATATACGTAGAAGTGAGATTTAGTCGTTTGCTTTCGCAATTTGGTTGCAAAAATGTGATAATATTATTGATATATTTGATTTTACACAGGGAAGGTCGCATGCATGCAAGTCTTCCAATTTATATAGTATGACATTTGAGTAGAACCCAAAAATAAACAAGAAAACAATCCCAAGATTAACAAAAACATATATATATGCCCTTTTCAGATTCCATTACGTGTCTTTTTCCGAGTATGAAATTGTCAAAATCACCAGCTGAAGCTGATGGATTCAAAGTGCAGATTCGCTACCAAACCAGATGAACATATTTTCGCTACTTCGTGTCGGAGCTTCTTCGGCCCGCTAACAAGAACCCCAACGCTTGACTCTTTGCGTTCGAGTAAAAATCCTACAGAAAAAACCACAAGATTATGAGAATTCTGTTCAAGGATAAAAGAAAGAAAATTAAATGATCATAGTATATTTCTGCAACGTACTTTTGAGATCAGGCCTTTCGCCATAATGCACGTTGATAGATTGCGAAAGTGATTGCTGAGGCAAGCTTTCAAGTTCCCTATCTGCATTATAGAAGAGTGAGTTTGGTGAAGCCATGGGAGTTGCCACTTCCATGTTCTGAATCTGTGTCGTTTCCTTGGAGTTCCTAGTCTTATTCCACAGGAAAGCGGCAGTTGACGCCGTGATAATGCCGATACATATGAAAAATATGTGTAGCACAGTTCTTGAGGACGATGAGAAGATCTTATTCGAGTTATGATCGATAGGGTATATGTAGAATCGGGTCAAAATGCCAATGAGAATAAGGTATATTATGAAGGAAGAAGCGATTATGGCACCAAGACAAAGCCAGTT
>NW_027354666.1:0-2156 GCF_012295235.1 Primulina huaijiensis
TTTTTTTTTTTTTTTTTTTTTTTATAATGAAAGTGCTTTTATATGTTTGGACTAAAATATTTGAATTTGTGAGAGGATTCCAACCAGTAGATTCGAAATGTATGGATTACAAATTATTATATTGGAAAGTGGATTAGAACTTTAAACAAAAAACTAAAATAATTAGAAAACAAAATAAAATTTAAATCATTCATTTAATTTACAAACAAATATACTTAAATCTTTCTATTCAAATGCGATATCTGTAGATTGTTTGAAATGTTATATTTTGTTAATTGTCTTTCATAAGTAAATAAAATTTAATTAAATACTACTGCTTAGTTTGGAATTATGAAAATAATAATATGGGCATCCATAAATATACATATATATAATTTCGATATGATGTCCACTTATCGTTCTTATATTTGTGTTCAAAGCTAAGTGACACTCTCTAGTTGGACATGATAAAGTATATCGAAATTGTACAAAGATTATCTGGGTTTTAAGAATTTTCGAAAAATCTTACAGGTGGAAAACATGAATATAAAAACGACGATAAAATATATGATTTTTTAAGGATGTGTTTTGTTTTTTTATTAAAATTTTAAGAGGAAAATATAGAGAAAAATAAAAAAGCATCAACAAGCATTTGAAATAAGAAATATGTATTCAGTATCTGTCAGACCAAAACTTTCTCTGCAAAAATTAATTAACACGCAAAATGTTTCTGCATTTCCTATACCCAATATTATTTTTTCAGATGAAATTCGATACAAAACATTGAAAATTTGGAATATATAAGATATTGAAGAACAATTTGGTTTAGATCTAGCACAAAAGATAAAATTTTGAGTATAAAATTAGAACAATTATATTATATTAATGCTTACAACACTTATTTTTGTGGTCAAATATCTCTTATTAGTATCTGATCTGAAAAAGTTTATGTAATATCATGGCCGACCCAATATAAGCTTCAACTCATACCCATGCACCATTATTGGTCATGGTGCATGGCTACAAGTTGAGGCTTATGTTGGATCGGCATACTGTCCATGGTCGTTAAAAAAAAACGTATTTTTATTGTAACGATCATGTTCTATCTCGATCTTAGGTTCCCTCTGGAGTTTTTTCCATCACATGTTTTTTCATGTGTGATTATTAATAGAATATCTCCATCCCTCAAAAATGGGTTCTTTTGTCTCCCCAATACTCGAACCTAAGACTTTAAAATTAAGTGCTTAGATTCATGAGAGTGAGTACCAATTGGGCTAGGAAGGCCCCAGAGAGACCCGTTTACGAGATAACAAATCATAGAGAGCCCGATATCGAGATAACTCATGATCGTTATAGTTTATACTTAAATATTATATATTAGTACCACATATTTAATGTTTTATACCATTTTTTTTAAAAACGCGTGTCATTAATTTCGAATTTTTTTATGCGTGTTTGGATACTCAAGAATCATATATTAGTGTCAGATATGAAATATTTAGTATTCAAATATCATAGATTAATACAAAATTTTCAAGGTTTTGTAATGAATTTTCATCCGAAAAAATGTGTAATTAATATTAAAATTTGTTATACATGTTTGAGTAATCAAAAATCATATATCGATGTTATATCTTAAACATTTAGTTGTGAAATATCATATATTTATTCTATATTTTCAATATTTTATACCAAATTTCATAAAAAAAAACACATTTGGGCCAAGAGATTGCAGAAACATTTTTTTGGTTGGTTAAGAACTGCAAAAATAAAATAAAATTGAATATGATAGAAATTGAACATATATTTAACTATTGAGACGAGAAATTATTGATTATTAAATTTTGAAAGAATGGATAAAAAAAATTTAAAAAAACTTTTGAAAATACAGAAGAAATCATTTTACATAGAGTCGTTGATTTGTGAGCTCACATAGGTTAAGTCAAAGACCTTTATAGTCTAGAGAAGAAACCAGAGCTCTATTTGAATTTCTGAATTTCAAATTAATTGTAAAAATATTCAAATGTATTTATTACAGTTGTATAGAAATAATATCGGTAAATTTCTAAAAAATACATCTGTCAATCTTTCAATTAAGATTCAGTACCTAGCAATAATTTTTTAGAAATCATTACCTGACAAATCTATACTTTTAGTTTTAACACCTCACAAACCAA
>NW_027354667.1:0-2159 GCF_012295235.1 Primulina huaijiensis
TGTAATTCCCCAACACTAAATATGATATTACATTACATAACGAAAGATATACTATTTTAAATAATTTTTTTAATCGTTTGTAAAATAATTTAATATTTATATTAACAATTTTATTTTCATAAAACAAATTTTATTTTCTCAAAAACTACGGCTTGTTCCCGTCTGCAGCTCGGCTCTTTTTCCACTTGAGAACAAAATTCGTTTCCAATGAGCTCTGACCCGAAGATTTGCCTCCGTTGAAGCGCTTATAGGAATTGATCATCAAGATCCAGAAGCCATTTTGGGTTGCTTTCACCCCAAAATCCAATCTTGTAAAGAAATGAGAGGAGGCGAAGGGATCCTAGGTGTGAGGGGGCACAACATCGGATCATCTGTGGCACGCACGGTCAAAACTCGAACCCAGTTCTTGAAAAGGCGAGAAAAATGGCTTGTATTTCTGGGAGTAATACTCCACGCAGTTTACATGCTCAGCATTTTCGATATCTACTTCAAGACTCCGATTGTCCACGGCATGGAACCCGTCAATCCCCGGTTCTCCGCCCCCGCTAAACGCCTTGTACTCCTCATTGGTAAAGTACTAGTTTTTATTCATTTTCAAATGAATTGTACGCCACCCGTTTGATTAAATGACTCGAGAAGTTGTTTTCTGCTGATTTCAGCGGATGGTTTAAGGGCAGACAAGTTTTTTGAGCCCGACTCGGATGGGAATTACAGGGCGCCGTTTTTGAGGAGCGTGATTACAGAGCGTGGTCGTTGGGGAGTGTCTCATGCGCGTCCTCCGACAGAATCTAGGCCTGGACATGTTGCTATTATTGCTGGATTTTACGAAGATCCTAGTGCAGTTACAAAAGGTTGTTAAATAGTAAGCATTTAAGTCCTGGAACTTTGTTTAGTAGTTAATTGATATTTTCTTCTTTGTATATTGACTTTCTTTGTTCTTTTGGGGTACTGGTTTGTAATAGGGTGGAAAGCGAATCCAGTTGAATTTGATTCAGTGTTCAATAGGAGCAGACATACGTTTGCATTTGGCAGCCCAGATATTGTTCCCATATTTTGTGGTGCATTGAAGCATAGCACTTGGAATTCATATCCGCATGATTATGAAGATTTTGCCACTGGTTTGTTGCAATTCCTATTAGCTCAATTCCTTAGAGGCTATTTCGGTAGGATGAAATTTATCGATCTTGTGGAGGTTGACAGATTGTTACTGAAAATCTGTTTTGTGTTTATGCAGATGCATCGTTTTTGGATGAATGGTCATTTGATCAATTCCAGAACCTGTTCAATAGGTCTAATCAAGATGCACATTTGAAACGGCTTCTTCAACAAGATAATCTTGTGATATTCATGCACTTACTTGGTTGTGATTCAAATGGTCATGCTCATCGGCCCTATTCATCGATCTATCTCAATAATGTTAAGGTTGTTGACCATATTGCTGAAAGAGTTTATAATCTTGTTCAGAATTACTTCAAAGACGATCTGACATCATATGTTTTTACTGCTGACCATGGAATGAGTGACAAAGGTTCATATGCCCAAATTCCCCATGTTTTGACGGTTGACACTGGAAGTTTTATGCATACTGACTGCACTAACATGCTGACTAGTTACTATTTTCTGATAGGAAGCCATGGTGATGGGCATCCCTCAAACACTGATACTCCTCTGGTTGTATGGGGAGCTGGCGTTGGACGACCTGTGCTGATTTCTGAAGAACATCATCCTGATGATGCTGTTCGCTTTGTTGATGAGCATGTGCACGATATGCCTACACCACCTGAGTGGGGTCTTGGTGGCCTTGAGAGATTGGATGTGAATCAAGCTGACATTGCACCATTGATGGTTGTACTATTTACTAACTAATGATTTTTTCAGTTTTCTTTCCTAAGCCTCTCCTTTTGAGAGTGCCTTAGCCTATATTCTCATAATTATCTGTAAATTTTGACAGTCAACTCTTCTAGGTTTGCCATGCCCGGTAAACTCAGTAGGAAATTTGCCGCTAGGATACATTAATTTAAGTGAGGTAAGCTTTGAAGGATAAAGTTCCTCTGTGGATTGCATTAATGCCTGGGCCATGTGATTTGGCTTTTTCAATCAAATTTCAATTCATGAAACTGTTTTTTTTTTTTTTTTTTTTTTTTTTTTTTTTTTTTTTT
>NW_027354668.1:0-2165 GCF_012295235.1 Primulina huaijiensis
GGGTTTTTCACGTAAATCTCGGTGTCTAATTTATTCTTTATTTTCGTATTTATTATCTCAAGTTGTCATACATGTGAGCAACACAAAGTTGGGGTGAACAAGCCGGAATTGCTTCCTAGAGTGTTTACAACGGTTATTGATGCTGCTGGTTTCCTTTCAGAGAGTCAGGTGTCGATTTTTACTTATCGTTTCTTCGAATTAAATTCAATTTCTTACATGATTTTTTCCAAGTTTCGAATCCTTTCAGACAACAATTCATAAGAGTCAACCTTTGTTTCTATGATAGTTCTGTCAAATGGCTTAGAAATCAATGCATGAATGAGATGCAACTCTAAATAGTATCATATTGTTCAATTTGATTTGCCGAAAAATAGAATAGCCCTAGAGATTGATGCCCTTGAAAAAGATATAGGATATAAGTTGTGAGTTTTGGCTCAAAACTATATCCTGATACTCCTGGTATGACATCAAATATTTTGGGTTTCTTTCTGTGAAGATTTTAAAAACATAGTGGGGTTTATCTATCTCTTTATCAAACAATTGACACTTTACGGAATGAGCTTTGCTAAAATGATTTTCCCAAGTTATTAGAAGAGTCCATCTTTCTAATATATTCTATATGTCTACACCCCTCGGACAGCTCGATATGGAATTAGATACACAGTCATCAGTCTTTAAAAGGAGACAACTTCGTCGCGACCTAGCACATTGATCTATTGACATTGAGATGTCTCCAACATAAGTAGAATCTTGCGCCAAATGAAAATATATCCAAAGGGTTTTAATGCAACGTGGGATGTGATATCGAACATCTAAGAGTCTGTATTTTCTGATAACATAATGAGATCCACCATTTCAATTTTTTTCACAGGTATAGCGATCAAATATTTCTGGAACGTGGATGCTAATACAATAGTATTCGTGGCCGATCCCACCTTAGGTAGAGGACTAAAACAATATTTTTCTCATCCCCAACTTTTATGTTTATGTTCTTTGTTATTCAACCAAGAAACATATTAAACTACAATGTCGGAGCTTCGGTGGATTTAGACATACCGCGCAGTTTCTGGAACCGATAAGCCGGGAAATACGGAAACGTTTTTTACTGGAGAGAAGGTTAAAGTTCCTCAAGTCACAGTAGTACGGTCAATATTATGAAACTTTTACCGTAGTAAGATAGTTTTGATCTTGAGTAGGGAGAGGACGCATCTATCAATGCCGCTGTCATGGAAATTTCGACCAGCTTGAGAGAACCTGTGGGTGCAAACAACTGCTCAGAAGTAAAATGAAAATCTGTGGTTCTTGGTATTTGTTTCTATGTATGTTTGGTTCTCCTGTACAACAATCTTTTGACAGAACTTCATATACATTTTGTGATACTACCCATTGATTTTCATTAATTTATTACAAGATCACATCCATAAATCATTAATTGTTTGAAGCCTTTGAGCCGGCAGTGTGATAATATTTGTGTTGTTTCTTGATTAAGATGTTTTCACACCATCGGGCGGGAACCTCTGCAACTTTAATTATTGATTCTAGGATCTAGAATTCTAATTTAAAGCCACCCTTAGGATAACATCTTGAATATGCATCCAATGATAGACACTTATCTTTACAAGTGAGGTTAACTGAAAAAAACATGAATCACACGTGTCAGAATAAATGTTTAACTTTGGATACATCTCTACGGCTATTGTCCTAAGGTACCATCTCACTAACAAACACCGAAATTTCGTAACTCCATGTCATAGCAGAAATAAACTCAAATAGGAGAATGTTGTAATGACATCCTGCTATATCCATAACATTTTAGATATATGAAATATTTCCAGGATTTCTTAGTACAAGATCACCTCTATGATTACCTGAACATACAACATCCTTAATACTTTCATCAATCAATCTAGTCCACAAGTGAAATAGGCATATGATTGATCGATCTCACAATGCACAAGCCAAAAGACGCATTTGATCACGCAGTTGGCTTACGCTGAAACGAGGTTCCGGGATCATCGGTACTTGGGAAGACCTGGAGACCCGTGACCATGGCATCTGGTGGACCCCTCCGGCAGCGTTGCTCCATCTCCTCAACTTTATCGGGGTTCCCAGAAAACAGGGCTTCCACAGAGCCATCTCTCCTGTTCCGAACCCAACCCTTGAGC
>NW_027354669.1:0-2166 GCF_012295235.1 Primulina huaijiensis
GGAGAAAGTGTTCAACACTTGCCTCTACAAGCCTTTTATTTGTTTTCTTCTTGTTTTTCTCTCAAATTTGAATACCATACACAACAAAAGCCAACTATGACTATCAAAGTACAACAACCTTCCATGATTTTGTGGTTATTTAGCAGCTCAACAATGACATGTCTACACTTTTGAAGGGAGTGATGGTCATGGAAAAAGATTTCAGTTCTCAGGCCAACATCAAACAACCGTCTCAGTAGATCTTAATGCTCAAACATTTGAGGAACGTGTTAAGTCTCATACCAGAGATATTGCATATAGTAAGCTTGTACTTTCTCCTATCATTGTTCAACCTCTGCAGCCCTCATCTCTTCTCTCAGCCAAAGATCTTCTTTTTTCCAATGTGGATGATGTGGTTAATTCAATCGCTCAAGTGGCTATCTCCACAAAAGATATGTCCACTTATCCTTTGTAGGTACAATCTCTAATGCGCCTGCTGTTCGGTATCTTTTTCTCGCTCCTCAACATATTCAAATTGAGTTTCTGCTTCAAGAGACTACTTATGTGCCGGTTGTTCCAGTAGTCTCTCCACAAAAGATGTTCGAATCAATACCTGCTACTGACATTGGGACTGCTGTTACACCTCCAAACCAAAAACTGCAGATGTGAAAGTTGAGGTTGCAGATATGGCTGAGGACATCCCAAACATTACTCAAGCATTGAATATCTTTACTGGTGTACCTCAGTCCTCTATTGTTTTGGAAGATAATCCCCCTCCTTCATTGGAAGTTATTGTGCTTACTAACCCCTCTGCTGATCTCGGTACTTTATTCATTCATCTCGAGGAAACAATAGAAGCTCACGCTACTAGAATTCGGGATACCCTGGAAAGGTTTGAGAGAAATAAGCATCTTGTAGCTCTCACTCCTGAATCTGATTCTCTTTTTCCATTAATGGCCAAACTTGAAGACATTCAAGCTTGACAAAGGCGTTTGAATTACTGATTTAGGATACTAGGTACGGTGTTACTAACACTCGTACAGACTTCAAAAATTCAAAACCATAATAGTGATTCGGAAGGAAAGAATGCAAGATGAGCTTACAACAATTCAACGGTCCTTCACCCATTTAAGGGAAATTTGATCGAATCGCATGCCTCTATTGTGGCTCAGCAGAATGTCATGTCAGACTATTGACAACAGTCACAAAGAACTCTCTGATAAAATTGATGTGTAGGCCTCCTTCACTTCCCAGATTTATGAACTTTTTTCCTACATAAAGGATGATAATGCCAAAAAAAAGAGGGAAGAAAGGCCGGAAAGTTGAAATGGTGGAAATGCTGAAACCAAATATATTCACCCAAAACCAGAAACCAAAGATATTCACCCAAAATTGTGATATGTAAAATTGAAGCATTTGAATCATTTTGTTGCTGAATTTTGGTGTCACCAAAGAGAGATAAATTTTAAGAATATTTAAATTTTGATAATGTGCTCTAAGAAATTAATAGTCGATAAGTTCAACAGGATACATACACTCAAAATTAATTTTCAGCTTCTGTAAATATCAAGATTGATTACCAAGGTCTACTAAACTGTCTAGACAAGCTTTACTGATTATTTTCAGAATATTGAATCTGTCAATGATCACTTATGATATCAGATTTTCTACCTTGCTTAATAAAGCATAGCTCCAGCAAATCAGACTTTCAAATAATGTTCAACATTCTATTGATGAAGAATATATTCTGGCTGATTGATTGTTGTACCATAAGAATTTATTTTCACCTTATAATTTTGGATCAAAACAAATGACACATTGTACGATTGCATTTATAGCTTCAGTATGATTCATTTATATCCATTCGCATCTAAATTTTAGAAATCATCTATAAAAGACCATGAATCTCTTTGGCATTAAGTCTCTACATACTTATGCAATTCAACATCTGCTATTTACTGAGAGCCTTGCTGAAAAATATTCATAGCATACTTATCAAGTTCTTATAATATCTTTTCAGATATCATTTAGTGTTGTTTATACTCACAGTAATCTTATTTGTATTATCATCTGAGTGAGTTTTGTAACTAAAACAAAAGAGTCTTCAGATAGTGAATCTGAGAATAGCTCAAAATTTAGTTAAAAATTTTATAATTCAGAAGATATAATAGAAAATGAATCTTTTAA
>NW_027354670.1:0-1045 GCF_012295235.1 Primulina huaijiensis
ATCTCAAAACATGAGTTTGCTGTAATTTTAAAAACTGCGACTTTTCGGTCGATATTCTGGAAAAACTTTCAACATATAAAACGTAGAAATTTTTTAGACCTTCGATTTGACAGTAAATTCAAAATATTTGGATAAGAAATGCGTGAGTTATGATTGTTTTCGTGGGACTGCTCAAACCGCAACTTTTATGAAAATGCGTTCTTGAAGTTTTATTGTTGCAGGCTTCGTTGAGGATCGACGGGTGTTTGCTGCTGCGTTTAAGCATGTTGAGTATGATGTTGAGATGGTTTTTGGTGTGTCGGTTCACATCGATAGGCACTTGTTTGCATTAGAAGTCGTAGGATGCGTTTTGGTGTCAAATGGCGTGTTCACGGATTGGGTTGCGTTGCTTGTGATGCGTAGTTGTTTTGGGGTATTTGTTTGAGTTTGAATAAGTGCCTTAGCATCTTAGGATAGGTCATGAGGTAGGATTAAGTCACAAATGTAGGGAATTCCGTTTGTTCACGATTCCAACACCTACACGGACCCGAAGCCGGACCTGTACACGGAGTCCGTGCCATTTTTCCTTTAAAATGCGAATTTCCAGAATGTGCCCAGACCCCTACCAGGACCCCTACACGGGGTCCGTGTAATCCCTTTTTATAAAAAAAAATTTTATTTTTTTTATTTTGAGTATAAAATATAGGATGTGTTTTATGGTTATGAATATAAATATATGATTTATTTTGTGGTTATGAATATAAAACATAGGATTTTGTTTTGGGGTTCAATATCATGGTTTAGTACGATTATTA
Source organism: Primulina huaijiensis (assembly GCF_012295235.1). Classification (NCBI taxonomy): domain Eukaryota; kingdom Viridiplantae; phylum Streptophyta; class Magnoliopsida; order Lamiales; family Gesneriaceae; genus Primulina; species Primulina huaijiensis. The sequence continues at coordinate 795 of NW_027354670.1, forward strand.
AACGAGGTCAAGTCCCGAGTGATCTAGAATGTCATAAGCTATTTATTTATTTATTGCGGTGGCGAGCACGAATATCTACGTCTAAGCTATGAAAGATAAGTGTTTGAACTCATGTTAGTATGTGCAGCAGTGGCCCCAAGTGAGATCCAACGAATCCCTCAACGCCAAGTAAGTATGTTCGACGTGCAAAAAAAAAAAGAAAATAGTTTTAAGTTTTTGAGGTATGCTAAATGTCTTGTGACCAAATTATG
>NW_027354671.1:0-2173 GCF_012295235.1 Primulina huaijiensis
GAAGGCGGCTTTGAGCTCCCTGAGGGCACATGATTCGCGGCGCCACGGCAGGATGCTAGGTTCCATTGATTTTCAATTAGGGGGCGATGGATCACCCACCAATGCAGCGTATGTGTTCCTTACATATGCTTGTTCTTTATGTGGATGATCAATTTTGGTTTATGATCATCGGTACTTTATGCTCGATAGATTTCTCGTCATGGGTTATGGAATCATGGTCAAAATCGGGATATTTTATTTGCTATGATAATAAATTGTTTCTAATCCGAAATCTGAGGCTTAGAATGCTGTGTGTTTATGAGATTTTCTCAGTTGTTCCTATCTTGATTTAGTTTTAAGAGGTAAATTGCTCTTGTTCGTTAGATTGTCTTTTGTTATCCTATGAAATAAGTTCCACATTTTCCTCACAAGTTTTAATCTGAACAAGGCAAGTCCACTTACATTGGAGGAAACATTTATATAGGAATATGAAATTTAATGAAGTGGTTGATTTGAGTAAAGATAGAGATGTATTTGATTCGAGACATATATATAAGATATAGTTTCCTGTCTAAGGGATCCATATATTTCCAGTCACTTGTGTTTTCTTGTTCTATACAAACTCTGAACACAGTATCTGTACTCTTGCCATTTTTCAACTAGATTCTTGTTAAGAAGGAAAGAGAATTTTTCTTTAAGAAAAGCGAGAGAATTTTTCTTTCGATTGTCTGAAATGCATATGTATGAAAATGTTGTTTTTGTGATAATAGGCGATCACCAAATATTTCTAGGTCTGGTCAATTTTTTCTTTGGTCTATTTATTACATTTGCTGCCAGTAGACAATGTTTTATTCTTGTTGCTGGAATTAGAGTAAGGTGTGGAGATGTATTGTGTTTGTCATCTCTACTAGAATACTTCTACTGCCAAATTTCGCGAAAGTCTAGTTTGGCTTAGTCATCAATCAGTTACGAGAGCCCAATCAGTTTCTTGAGTGGTGATTACCTACATTGTGACTAGTCCCTGAACGGTTAATCAAACAGAATGAAGATATGAAAAAATTGTTCACCCATAAAGTGACTACTGTACCGTGTGATTAGGGTTGAAGATTGTTCTAATATCATTACAAAAGTATATTAATGGCACCTGATAAATTGGAGGTCAAATATTGAGATCCAGCAATTAGTTTCTCTGCAGATCATGGTTTGGCCATACCTTCACTGATTAACATAATTAAGCATGCAATCAAGGAGCTTTATATCTTAGACAACAAAAGAAATTCTGAATTTTTTACGCTTCAAAACTAAATATGCATTGATAAATTTAGCGACTGAAATAATACGGTATGCATAATTGAAAACGATGATATTTGTTTCTAAGACTCTTTTCTTTTCTTTTTTACTTTTTTTGGCTTTCAGATCATATATATTTCCAAATGACTGCAAGTATGCAATTCTTTTAGCATGAATTGCGTCCATTTGATGTGTTAAAGGAAGCCTAATTTTAACTTTGCACTAGTTGTCCATTCATTTTTAGACACTAGTCTTATGAATTTATGTGTGATTTCCCAACGGGGTGTTGATTGTCCAACCATCTTGGATTGCTAAGGACTGTTTTTCTCCGGGTAATTAGCTCCTTTTTTTAAACAGTTTTTGAAAGTTTTCATTCGATAAATTTGTGCAGGCTCTATTACACCAAAATAACAATTGGGACTCCGCCAGTTGACTATCATGTCCAAGTTGATACAGGAAGTGATATTTTGTGGGTGAATTGTCATAACTGTCTTAGGTGCCCCACTAAAAGTGATCTTAATGTACGTCTACTTTCCTGTCCTGTTCTCTTTTTTGGTTCTATTTGTCTCAAAAATTAAAATTTTAGTAGTTGAATATGGAATCTAAACTTTTAAGACTATCCACTTGCACAGTCTGATGTACACCTCATAAGTCATAATCAGTTATGTTTCACCTTGGAGCTAGAATTTGTAGCTTATGATTTGTGTTCGTCTGCCAGATACCCTTGCAGCAGTATGACTTGACGGCATCCTCGACAGGAAAGAAGATCTCTTGTGACCAGGCTTTTTGCGCTTCCGTATTCAACGCTCCTAGTTCAGATTGCAAGGTTGGATTTAACTGCGAATATGCTATTACCTACGGAGATGGGAGCAGAACTGAGGGTTACTTTGTCAGAGATTATTTT
>NW_027354672.1:0-2179 GCF_012295235.1 Primulina huaijiensis
ACCCCCCCCCCCCCTACCCCCCCCTTCAAAAAAAAAAGAATCATTATGTCAAATAATTTTTTCCCAAATTATTACATAGTTTGCAACTCGTTAAAAACAAACATCTAGTCTTAGGTCTAATTTCAGTAGTAAGACGGATCACTTATCATTTTATTAAAAATTATTTTTACTATTTAATAATATCCAAATTTCACAGATAAAACTGTTTTCGATAATTTAACCTCTACAAAAATGACCCTACTATTATTAGTTAAAACTAAGAAGTCCGAAAGGAAAAACTAATATTTCAGTTTTCAAATTCATGTCTCACACACACATTTCTCCGTCTCTTTTGACCACATTTTCCAAACCAATAACTATTTTTTTCCAATTTTTTCTTTTGCTGGAACATTATTTTCATTCAAAATCAAAATTTAAATTTTCTTTATTATACGCATTCTCAGAGTATCTATTCTTGCAGTGAGTTTTGTATTTTACAGATTTTACTAGTAATTAATAATAATGTGACGCCAACGGGGGAGAGCCAATCCAAAGGCTGGGGTGGGCTTCAGTCTTGGATCAATATTTTTAATTAGTAGTTATGGTGTATATGTAATTTTTGTATAATGTTCAGCCCATAAAATAATTATATTTAGTAACTCAATCTATTAAAATCATATTCAGCCCATTTAACCAGAAGAGGAATCAAATTATTCTTAGGGAGTTGAGATGGTTTGTGCGGCAGAGGATTTGAAAGGGATTTCTAGTAATGGATTTGAAAGGGTTTATGCAGCAAAAAGCCTCGGGGTTACCATGTTTTAGTGCAATGGCCGGATAGTTTGCACGAGGTGAAATGATTGTCCTTTGTTATTTAATTGTTATATTTCATTTATTAAGTAGAAATATTCAAACTTTGGCTTGGTTGAGTTTGTAGTTATTTATTAGGTTATGTAGTGATGAAGTCGTAGAAGATTAGATTTTTGGTATGTGTTGAGTTTGAGATTAACTTCTGTATTATGTACATTTTTAGTTGTTTATGGATATTCTGTTATGCCTAGAAGTAAAATCATATTAAATCTGTTCACGCGCAGAAGTTAATAAGTGAGTCTTCAATGATTTGTCAAGTGATCGTGACAGTAGCTTGAGTTATGTTTTTACTTCTTAATTTGAGTTTTTTGAGACGGTAATAAATCTTTACATGACTTTTAGTAAAGTGAAATTCTTGTGTTGCTGGCTTAATGTTAAATTCCCAATTTGTGCTCATTCATCATACTTAGGTACTTGGATTATATTAATTATCGATATTAGTTTTGATGTTCATTTAAAATATTTGGGGATAGCTTTTGCACCTTTCATCAGTGGTAGTCTTCTCATCCTAGGCATGTGCTGAGAAAATTTGAATCTTGATTTAAATATTCAATTTGCAATCAATAAACATTCTATCGATGTCTTATAGTGAATTAATATCTCACGATGTAATTATTGATGATTGAGTATTTTTTGGGATCTCCTAATATGAAAATGTAAACAAAGTTTACTTGCTTGACACAATTACTTGTTTAAGAGTCTAATTAGTCAAAAATTCATTGGTTTCGCTACAGACATTTTAAAAAAATGTCTTACATGTCTATCCAATTAGGATGGAAGACTTGATATTTTTCATGCTTTGTATCCACAGTATATGATTACACTTTAAATAAGTATGTTATAGTTTTTATAATTTCAAATGCATTTTGTAACCTAATTTGTAACGATACATATATTATTTTCCATGTAATAAATTTTTTTACTGAAACAAGAAATTTGTTATTTTTAAGATGTAAATATATATATACCATTAATATAAGTAGAATGATTATTAATAGATAATCCAAAATATATCATTACTCGAACTCGACTGAGGATTCGATTTGATCTCTAATCTCATTCAATGGAAATTGAGCTAATAATTTAACATGAGTAATATCGATTTAAACCTTGAAGGTACATATTTTATCAATATATTTAAGAATACCTTTATAGGAATAAATAACTCAAGGAAATCAAATATCCATGAAATCAAGTATCCATTCCCTCTAGTGCGCAAACATAGCAATATTAAAAGAACCAAAATATATTTGATAAGAAAAAGGGACCCATCCCTCTTACATGAAACCACATTCTATATGTAGTTTAGCGATGTGGGATTTCGCCTAAGGGC
>NW_027354673.1:0-2185 GCF_012295235.1 Primulina huaijiensis
TTAAAAGAAGCACGAAATGAGATTTTAGCTGATATGATCCAAACACATATCTTTTGGTTGTACCAGGAGATAAGGATGGAAGAACAAGTTGTTCCTAGATTAATTACCTATAAAAAGACAACTCAAGAAAAGTGGAGGGACCATTCAGCCATCCACTCAAGAGATAATGCCAAACACAACAGGAAGACATTAAAGAAAAGCTAAGCAAGTTTTGAAGTCTGGAATTCATATCCGAAAAAGGACTTCTATAAATACCAAGAGAGAAGGAAGATGAATGCATCATTCAACCTCTTCATTTTTTTTAAAAAACATTGTAATATTTTCTCTTTCTAGTTTATTGTGTGTTTTAACTTCGGCTACTATAATTAATTAAACAAGTTCCTCCTCCTCTACAGGAGGTTACTATGTGATAATAATTTGTTATGTTTGAATAAAAAAGACTAAGACTTTTGCTCCTCTCATTTATTAGTTTCAAATTGAGCTTCTTACTATACACCATAAGGGAGGAAATGAAATAGGGTTATGCTAAGTGCTTTTAAAGGAATCTGCGTCAGGAACCATATGTTGCAACTGCGTGGTTAGGCTGTGAGGAGCAGCCTGTAAAACCCGGTGGATATAACCCGACAGAATTTCGGTCAAAGAGGTAAACTGTTCAATTTATTATACGGAGGCATGATGGGCCATATAAAAAAATCGATAATCTGAATATAATATATAGGCTGGAAACCTGGCGTAGCTGAATGTATTTAGGGTATACGCCTTTAAGAACATGCTTGAAAGGTAAAACAATGTCACGTATCATAATTATGAAGAATAAGGGTAATTTGGGAAAATTTAAAAAATAGGAGAGTTAAAACAAAGATTTGAGAGGATGTGGAGTAAAAAGAAAGTTGAGTATGGATATGAGGATTTATTGTAAAGTTGTCCGTCCATATTTTAAAAGAATATTCAAATATTTAATAAAATCAATTTATTAATCAAATCATAATAAATAAATAAAAAATGATTGATATTTAGATTAAGCATTTGAAAAGGCGAACCAAATCGTTGAAAGTATTTACAACCTAGCTAGAAAATTAAAGTCAATGAAAATGGAAATTAAGGATAATTGAATAGTGAACTGAGAGTGGATCATGAATATATAGCAGCATTCAATACCCATAAATCCATCTGAAAAGAAAACATTTATGTATATTTTTCACCGAAAACATGAATTCGGATCTGACCCCATGCAATTTAATGTGACTTGCAGGTTCTCTTCAATTAATATTAATTTGTGTTTCCAGTATTTAATATCTGCTGTCACATGCAATTGTTTCAAATAAAGGCCAACACAGTGGCTTGACGTAATTACTTATATATTAATTATTATGATATAATAATCTACACTGCATATTTTTCAAAATAAATAGCATTAAATTAGTATATATATTGTCAACCCGAGGAGGAAAGACTACGAGCGGCCGGAAAAGGAAGGATGGGTGGCGGCTGAAGGTGAAGGTGAAGGTGAAGCTACGGTTCTCGCCGAAGAATTGAAGCTTCTGCTGGGGTTGTGTAGGATGACGAGGGTGGAAAACAGCGGGGCATACGGGTTCGGAATGGGACCTATGAGATCTACAGAGCGGTGGTGAAGGCGCAGGGTCAGCAAATTACTTGCGGCCATTAATTACTTCTTCATCGTCATTCTTCATAAACTACTCTTAGACAAATTTTATCAGTTGATTTTGCCTACCTCTTAATTAAATTAACATATATCATGTATGAATTTGATCGTTGTCTTCAAAAGTATCTCTTGAGAAGACTAATTTTGGTTTTCATTGGATAATTACATGATCATATATCGATCTCTTGAGATCGATCCGGCCATTAATCTCGATCAAAGTTGACATAAATTTTCCCACGATATTCATCATGCATGTCCACCAAAACTAGCTTTTTCTTATTGAACCCAAGTCCATGTATTATTATTTAATCATTTGCAATAAAATAAAGATATTAATATTGCGTGTGAAGAGATATTCTAGCTAGAAATAAGCAAAAGGATTTACAAGGTTAGATAAAATCTATAGAAAAAACAAAACCATGCATGTCTGGTAATGTGGAATATGCATGCATAACAAACACACATTAATTAAAAGTAGGTTTAATTTAATATTAGCCAGTATTAAATATACGCACAATAACT
>NW_027354674.1:0-2187 GCF_012295235.1 Primulina huaijiensis
TCATGGGGCGGGTCTTGGGTTTAGCCATACCCGTCCCATTGACATCTCTAGTATTGGAGAAAGCAATGTACGCCATCTGTATTTTATTTGATATATAACCGTACCAAAACTGGTCCATCGCATCTTATTCAAGCTTTCATATAAGTAGATAAAGTAGATTCATATTTCAATCCTTGAGTGCTGCATAGATCTCCGCCTCCGAACAGCTCACTATCTCCTTCAAACTCTGCACTATCCTTCGCGACCCCCCGAGGGTATCGTCTGGACTCTGCTTCCACTGTCAACGCCACTTCCCTTGATTGAATTCATCGGCATATCTTACTCGAAAAATCTCTCCAAATCCAAGACTTCGCCTTTTCTTCTTCCAAAGGGAGCAAACGTCACTGTAACCGGCAGGTGTGGTGGAGAGGAGCCCGAATATATCCATGGTTTCCATTTTCAAACCAGCTCATTAAAGTACTTTTCCAGAAAATTAAAAATAATTTAAAGTTTAGATATTGTAGTGGAAAAAAGTTTTTCTTTACTTTGTAAAAAACGTGTTGTCATAAATTATGTGATCATGGGCGTACCAAATGTAAATGTATCAAATTCATTAAAATCTAACTTCTAAATATATAACGATTATAAATATCAAATTTAATTGTTAGTTATAATATCTTAAGTTGACATGAATGCTAAAAAACGGTGGAAAGTAAAAAAATAGACTTTCATCGTCTGTTGTATTTACAACTTTTGGAATCCAAAATGTTTTTTTAGTCCAAACAAAACGATGAATGTAAAAACCTACATACCACATTTTTTTGCTTCTATTTAAAAATTTAATTTTACACAAGTGTTTGGTTTTAAATAATAAATCTTTGAGGAAGACACAATAAAAATGGAAATGAGTCTAAAATCCCATGAACTTTCAGGACCAATTTGAATAAAAGGGTAACAAACAACCTTCAAATGAAACAAAACAATGAGGAACAGCTAGATGTACACATTTTGGTTGGATTTTCGATTTCCGTGTCAAGCAAGCATCCTCAACACACACCACACACTCTCGTTTCTTAACCAATGGGCAAAACCATTAACCAAACCCCTAAAAAATCTCGTCTTTCCCAACACCCCATCACCTTAAATCTTGTGTTAACACCTTTGCTTGCCTTCTAATCTTCTTCTATTTTTTTTTTCACTTCTTTCGAACCTAACTTCCTTTGGTGCTTTTTTGTTTTGGTTTTTCTTGGTTTATTGCATCTGGGTTTTTCTTTTTTGTGTTGAGGTTTGCTGAGGGGGAGTTCTGAATTACCGGATTTTTATTTATTTGTTGGTGGGTTTTGAGGGGATCGTTGTGCTTTTTGGGGTGGAGATGGGACATGAGGTGGTTGTGGCGGCGGGGAAGGGGGCGACGCCGCCGTCTTCTTTGGCACCGGGGTTCAGGTTTCATCCGACTGATGAAGAATTGGTGAGGTATTATTTGAGGAGGAAAGCTTGTGGGAAACCCTTTCGTTTCCAAGCTGTTATTGAAATTGATGTCTACAAATCTGAGCCTTGGGAGCTTGCTGGTAAATGAAATAAATACTTTTGTGTGCTCTCAAATGAGTTTGCTATGTTTTGTTTGTTTATCTTTCATTGATTCGATTGTATTTTTGGTTCATCTATTTGATGTTTTAGTGCAAAGTTGCAAACTTTAGTCTTTGGGATTATAATTTAACTGATTTGATATTACTATAAGTTACATGGGATATAATTATTGCCAATTTTGTTGGTGGTGTTAAGTAATGTGTGCGCGTGACTTTAATTCTTCTGTTTGTGGATCATGACATTTGTATATTTTGTTGGGGAAAATGTAGCTTCAAGTGTTATGATAAATCCAATTAAATTGTTCGTTCAAAGTCAAATTTTGCCCTCCAAAATTCTTAACTTGACTAGCTCAATTAAACTCAAGCCCTTGGGCTTTATGGTTTTAAATTACTGTGAAGAGAAGTGCAAGAAGATGAGGTTTCTTTAGCATCAAAGAATTGGATAAACTTTTATAAGATTAGATTTTGTTGTTTCTGATTTCATTTTTATTCCTCTTGTTCTATGTGCACGAATGGTTTCTTTTCGCTATTTAACGGGTGCGTTTTTGCCTTAAACAGAATACTCATCTCTGAAGACTAGAGATCAAGAATGGTACTTTTTCAGCCCTGTGGATAGGAAGTA
>NW_027354675.1:0-2190 GCF_012295235.1 Primulina huaijiensis
TATGATGGTAGAACTAGCCTCTTTGTATTTGTTAGTTGAATTTGGAATCCCATTCCCATCCCACCATTTAGGTGAAATACGAGAATTTTCATCATCATTCCAATGGGCAGCCACCATACCAAGAATAGGTCTATCGCCGGAAACTTTACGACAAATAACATTTTCACCTGATGATGAACCAGATAGTTTCTTGTTGTCATCTTGCTTGGATGAGGGTGGTTTGGACCAAGAACCCAAGCCTGCGTTATCCTTCATCTCTTTTTGAACTGAAACGTCCTTCATTGTGATGTCTAACATTGAAACTGACATCGGGGTTGCTTCATCATTTAGGTTATGAGATCCAATCAGGTCATTGGAATCTGAATTATATTCCTCCAACTGGTGGAGACTATCAACTGGTTTCGGTACAGGGTACACAAATTGAGACCTGACCCTGGAAGTTTTTCCATGAGCCAAATTATCCAAATATTGAGGGAATACAGTGCCAGGTGTTTGCATTTCATCCGTTAGTTTCAGTGGTGTTGGATTGACTGATGGCTTGGACAAACTAAAATGTCCAGCTGACCCTGATCCTTTTGAGTGTTGACTAGCACTTTCAGACGTAGATCCTTTTGAAGAATATGGAGACCTATCATAGTCACAATCAAAACGAACAGATTTGTTTTGGAACTGTTCACTTGGAGCTAAGGCCCCTGGTGCAACCGATGAAGCTTCAGAATCGTTATGCTTTTCATCTTTGGGTGTAAGAACATTCTGAAGATCACTGCTGGTAGATTTCCTTCTGGTAAGCCCATCAGTCAAGCAGCTGCAGAAAACAAATAAAGTAGTGTGTAATTTGTAGACTTTTGGCAGTGTCAAATCTAAAAATGATAGAAATAAAGAACCATATCTATCATGGTTAGCGGAATGAGATCTGAAGCACATAAGTAAGAGGATGAAGCTAGTTGCTGGCACAACTTGTTTTTCCTTGATATAAAGCTTGAACTCTATTTCACCAGGAATTCCACTCAGTAAAAATTTGGAACGAGAAGAAAGTCGCTAGTAGTGGTGTCTCATCACAAATGCAAAATATTTTATTTCAAACATCAGCTTCTCAATGGTTTTCAAAGCCACCTGCAGAAGTTGAAAGATGTACCTGGTAGGAGTATCCTCCACAGAACCTGCTATCCCTTCTTCACAAATTTTGACAGGTTGTGGAGAGTCAAGAGGTTGCTTCCCTAGATTAAATTTCTCAATGGAAGCGTTGGGAAGCCATGAATTGAAATTCAAAGGTTTTTGTTCTCCATTTTGAGAAGATATATCCACCCATCTCTCTGAGGCTTTTCGGATTTCATTGGGAGTTTCAGCTAAAGTTCCACAAGCCTTGAGGAACTTGGCCTGCAATATAACATCATGGAACCTTAGCATTTGTAAATATATGACATTAGAACATTTGACTGAATTTCAAGAATAAACAAGGATAATAGATCTGGGTAGCATTTTTTGCACATATTTATATGCATAGACCACAGTGAATTTTCATTATAATCACAATCTCAAACAAGTGGACATAAGGCACCACCAAAAAGTGATGAAAATCAGTTTTAATCACCCAACCAATAAACGGATTCACATACCTTTGTAGAATTAAATAAACTGTGAGTCTTTTGACGATATAGATTGGAGCAAATGCTCACAAAAGATTAACAAGAAAAACCAAGCATACACAAGATCCCTTTGTTGTACACAGAGAAGACATACTTACTGATTAATCGAATCAGATTTGTTAACAAGCTAAATAAAATTCAAAGTTCACAAGAAATCGTCAAGATTTTCAAGAATCAAACAGACAGACCTGTTCCTTGAGCTCCCTGAAATAAACTTCCTCATTTTGTGAATTCTGACCTCCCTCTTCCTTTCCAAGTGAATAGTCTTCTACATTCAAATTAGAAATAGCATATCACTAAATCCATTCACCAAACCCACTTGATCTTCACTAACCGCTTCCCCCAAACAAAAACCCATACAATCACTAAAAATTTCGAAAACGAATTACCATCAGAAACCAAAAGGGATGAAAGAGAAGTCTTATTTCGAGACACCACAGGCTCCTGTTTCCAAACAGAACAAAGACATTTTGCACTTATTCGTCAAAATCAAACAGAAAAAACCCTAAAATTCATAAGAACTCAATTAAATTTAAAAAAAAAA
>NW_027354676.1:0-2191 GCF_012295235.1 Primulina huaijiensis
CGAGCATGTCCCAAGAGTTGGAATATGATGAGAAAGCAAATTAACTACACTACCATAGTCTTATAATGACACAATTCCGATTAACGTAGAATACCCCTTTCCCATCAGCTCCACTAAACAAAATGCATTAAAAGGGGAAAAACTACAGCTTTTTTTATTGGCATATCTAGCAAACTATGGCCCCATGTAAAGCACTTTCAAATGTATGCCCCAGTTTATTGATAATAGAAGCACAAAATAACTGCTGCAAAACATAAAGTATAGGTCGTTGTTTATACAGATTGAGGTCGAAGAGGATTTCTACGAAATTGGAGTTAAACGTATGTTCGTGAACCTTTGGTATATGCTATGATGCCAGCATATATATTGATGTCGACAACTGCAACATATAGAACACACAACTTTATCCTTTCTTGGAAACTCAATTATGCATACATAATGGAATTCCCTCTTAAAGATCATGATATTTATTAAGTGCTCCCTAAGTGCTGTGTACAACTTTGTTCTTTCCTGGAACCCCATTTCTGCTAGCTCTTCCCCATGTAAGCAAACAATAGTATTCCATTCTTAAACAACACAAAGACAACAAAACAGACATGAAAGTTGAAACCTTCACACAAGGGGCAACATATGCACACATAACTGAACGTTCAGAATACTTCATCAAAACAAACTATTTCAAATAAATTTATTCATGGAATAATCTTCTCATTCATAGTTCTAAATTTCCAATTACAAAATACATGTCAACAAAATGAACAACTGCAAAGCAAAAGAAGCGGTGTGCTACTATATAGTTCAAACAAAAGAACCTTATGTACCGACGGCAATACAACCAAAAACGACCATTCCTCTTCTTGATGGAGAGTAAAAGCTTCCAACCAATAGGTAGTGCACTCCCAAACTCCCTTGCATCCACGATTCTCCTCTTCTTCCTCCTACTACCCCATTGACCATCCAATCCTTTCAAAAATCCCAGCAACTCCTCCTCATTTTTCAATCCTTGGTCCTGTGCATAATTTCCTCCCAAAAGGGATGTTCCACCCTCTCCAAGTCTACAAAATCAACTGCCACTCCGTCCCGATTCACGAATTCCTTTTCTCTATCATCTAAATTCTCCCGCACATCTGTCTCATTCTCTATACGAAGTCCTTCTACATTGTGTTTAATACCAATAACCTCCACGGGTGCCAGCTCGAGTCCATCCTCAAACAATTCATTCTTCCTCGGGCGGCCACGCTTCCGTTTATGGCTTGTGTTGCCTACAATGGAGGCATATGACAAAGGCAATGAGGGCGACTTCGCGGGAAGTGGGGAATGTGAATAATCTATTTTAGCCGGAACTAATTCGTCACGGGAATGTGAATAATCTATTTTAACCGAAACCAATTCGTCAGGATTCACATCGGAATAGAATAATTCCTTGAGTAAAGTGATTATGTAGGAATTATCGGCATCCTCCGGATCCGTATTATCGTTAATTTTTACGAAGTTGGGGGCGACGGTGCGGAGATGGGGTGTGCGGCGGCGAATAGGGATTGGGGAGGACGATGGAGGGGCGAGACGAAGGCGGGAATAAGTTTGTTTGCGGGATCCGGCGGACTCGTTGAAGACGGAGCGATCAATCTTTGGGATAACGACATCGTCGCAGCGGTGGGGATCGAAGGATGAGGAACAACACAGGGAGAGGGAATATAGTTCCAATTGGGAGAGCAGTCTAATATCCACAATGGGTAGTGAATCCAATTTGAGTGACTCACCGTCGACGGCGACGTCGGCGGGGGTGTCGCCGGTATCGGCTGTTAAAGAGACCATCCTGATTGGGGGTTTTTTGGTTCAGCACTCGAAAGAGGGGACCACTTGCTGAGGAATATATTTATATTTTGGGTATTTGTCTATTACAAAAGATTATTATATTAAAGTGTACGCAATTAAATTATAATATAAATTCAAGACGGGTTGAATTTGACTACAAATTAAAAATAATTTATAATTTTTCGAGTACGAAAATAATTAATTTAAGATGTCCTATGATTGTATTGAAACACTTTATTAACAAAATTCAATACTCTTCATAATCCAATGTGATATGAGATATCGTTATCATATATTATTTAAAACAGAACTTTATCATCACGACTTAACCATCAATTCACCAAAATTGAGAATCAACTAATTCATATATTCTTCA
>NW_027354677.1:0-2195 GCF_012295235.1 Primulina huaijiensis
TCGGAATAATCCTTCGATAATTACATCAATTCATAAATCAATAATCGAAACTTAACAACTTAAATTCTCGGGCATTACAATATACAATGCATATCTTGCACCGTCATCAACAAATATGTAGAAATATTATTTTCTCATATTTAAAGAGTCATATAACTTTCCAATAATGGATTGAGACTATTTATGCTTCAACGCATATCTCATTTGATGCTATAAAATTTTAGACATATGATTGATTATATTTTTCAATCCATCTAAATTTAAGATTTCGAGTTTTATTTCGATTTTTTGTTTCTTTAGTTTCAAGAATATTCTTAAAATCAATACACAAAATATTGAACTCTTGAACCAAAAAACTACGTTAATGGACTTACTTATATTCACATGTTTAGCTTAATCCTCGTGTTTCATAATTTTCAATGTTTAAATATTGCAGAGAAAAATAACACATTCCTAGTTTGTCAATTAAAAAAAATTGAAATAACATCATATTTAAGGATTATAACAAAAAGAAGCAATGAAAATTTTCAATACCTGATATTTGAAATCCAGATATTCACAAATCGTCGTATTTTTTGTGAGACTGCATAATTTGAAATAGCTTATGTTCTTAGTCCACACATCGTCGAATTGCAAACCGAAAGGAATAACAATAACTCAAACACGTCATAAGATTGTTGGTGGAGATATCTTCAGAACACCTTCACGAGATCTGCAACTTGAAGATAACAAGGATCAAGAAACTACGTTAGCAAATTTGAAGTTGAGGCAAGATAGAACTCTTTATCCTTAAGATGAATTTGTCATGCACATGATTGCTCACGAGATATGACAAGATACAACGAATTCTAAATTGCGATAATAACAATATAAATCATGAGTTCCATAACCATAAAATGAAGCAAACATCCTTTTAAGAAAAGAAAAGTTCAATATAAATGCAAACACTCCTATTTTGTTTAATCCTGTCAAATTTGATGTTACTTTGTCTCTCAAGTATGTTAACTCATTCGATATATTGATATTTAAATCACAAATCTCGAAATTGTGACAAAAAAAAAATACATTTTTGGAGGAAAAGATCCATGAAAACTTACAACTATCATTAAAAAAGATCACTAGGCGTCTCCTTTACTATCTTGGAAAATTCCATGGCACAGAGCGGTGCTTAGGCATGTCCTCTTTGACCTGCATTGTTCCAGGCCGCATTTGGGGTGCATCCCTTGGCACATAAAACGATAATTTGAGTTTTTCTTCATCTTCTTTTGTTTAATTTATATTCATCCGGTCTTAAAACATTTCAACAATATATAAATCAATCATTACATAAAATCGCATTAAATCAATCAATAACATAAATTATATATTTAATATTTTTGTCGATTTCTTAAACTTTTTAAAAAAATTTACAAGACAAATTAAATGTTAACCCACAAGTGAGCCCGTAACATTTCACATACCTAAGCCCCACTTGGGCTCATCTCTTGAACATCAAGGCCTGCACATTACGATAAACAGTTGGGGTATGTAGCCATAGCTGGAAAGGAGCTAGGTGCTAAGCAAATGCAGACGTTCATCCCATATATATAGCTAAGCTCTTAGCTATGAAGTGCAGTGTGCAAGAGAGGTAAGCCGGTAGCTAAGAAGGGCAATGGAGTCGAAGGTGTGTAGGGGAAATATGTCAGTATCATAATGTGGAGCTCACATTTAGTAGGCGGATTCTCAGCCGTCACCTCACCTCACTGTAGACTTTATACGCTCTCTACCACGAATAAGTATTATAGTTAAGGGGCGACATGGCCATTCTTGCTTGGGAGTTCGTTGTAGGTTCTACCGATTTGAAGCTATTTGTGGATCAATTTATTCAGCCTTTTCATCTTTCTTCATTGCTCCGTTAACTGTGTTTCCAGCTGCATTGTTTAGTGAGCATATTATGCATTTGATATGTTGCTTCAATGTGAAGCTTTTCATTGGCAGCCCTTAGAATCTGTATCCAATGTTTCTGAATCGGTTTTTTCTGAGGGGAAGGGTGATGGTGCTCGGACAGTAGCTATAAATGGGAAGAATAATAATGGGAATAACATTTCTCGTGTGCATCCGGGGATGGTTAAAAAACAACCTCATATTCCCTTTGTCAATCTCTTCGAGAATTATTAAGATTGGAACTTGGACCTAACTCAACCCCAAAAGCTAGC
>NW_027354678.1:0-2196 GCF_012295235.1 Primulina huaijiensis
TGAGGTGCTCAAAAGTTTATTAATCTTACAACACAATAAATATATATCAAATTAAACGAAATAAAATTCAAACAGGTACTATTGAATTTAAATGAAATGTATATGTCCAATCAAAATTTCAGGTGTTATATTAATTAAAAAATTACTTATGTTAGTTATATAATTGTATAAAATAAAAATTATGATTAAATCTTAAAATATAATTTTTATAATAGTTAATGAGAATATCAATGTATAGTAAGTTTGGAAAATTAACTAACATTTAAGGTGGTTAATCTTCATAACTAGTTAGATAAAAAGATAATTTGAAGTGTAAATAACATCACTAGATAGATTTATATAAAGAAGGTTGACTACAAAAAGGAGAATATTATAGATACAGCCAAAATTAACATCAGAATTATTGTTGATGATGGTGTATGGTATTCAATATTTGATATTATGGTTCATCTCACTAATAATATTTTACACTTTAATTTTACATGCCTAATGACTTTAAAATGTGTCTCTAGGAGTTGTTACATGTTCGTTTAAATGTTCAATATGTCTCTCGTGTTAAACATCTTTGTAAAATTGTTCATAGATCAAATAAAACAATATCACTAGCTAATGAGTTAGACCGTAACATATATCTCAAAGAAACTCGCTGAATAATGAGTCTGTCCCGTAAATCCCAACAAGTCAAATCAAAATCTATACATAAGGTAAGTCACAATTCAACGCATATAAATATCAAGTATGGTCCAAGTAAATCTGGGTATTATTTCTAATATATCAGTGGGGAATGCTCGAACACATTAGTACATCATATCACCAATTTTTGACATATCACTCATATATTATATCCTTCATTTTTTTGACATTATGACTTTATGTTTTAATTCATTAAAGTCCTTAGTACTCCAAGTGGGAATGTGGCACTGCAGTCCCTATATAGCAGGAAATTCATGCATTAATGGTAGTATCATTTAAAAAAAAAAAACTATATGCTGATATATTTTGTTTTAAATATGTATAGAAGCCTTATTTTATATATAAATTGAACACTAAATTTTCTAAGTTGGTTTTCAAATTTCAATTTGAATTATTGCGATTTTAATTTTAATATTATCGTTACGAGATAAAACTAGTAGAGCGTTTAATCCCGTCAAACACAAGTACTCAAAATTGGAAATTTATAATTTTTAAAATTTTGGTGTATACAAATTTAATTTTATACTGAAACTTCTATGTTTCTTGAAAAATATTTCAAAATTTTAATATTTTTTTTGTTCTGTGAGAATGCTAATTTAAATATGCATTTTGTAAGTTAGTTACCTATCTGATAATATTTAATTTATTTATGTAATGCACAATAAATAATAGTTAGATTATAAGGACAAAACTTGTTTTTCATTAATTACAGGTTAGAAAAGAGCTGAACGGCCTAACACGTTTTGACTTTGGGAACAAGTATAGAATATTGATGTATTCATGACTTGGAATTAGTTTTTTTATTCAGATTTCTTCCGGTACAATTAAGCATACTGAATTTTTCTAGCAAATAATTCCTAGATGATCTAGAAATTTGAATATTTTACTTTGTAATTACCTTACTTTAAAGAAATTACAGCTGATTTCTTGTTAATTTTTGTATATATAAGTCAACTCTCATAACTTTGATTCATAACATGCATGCATGATAATTTGTTACGTTTTGATTCACAAAACTTATAATTTGAATAAACAGAATGTTTGCATCAACACAAATGAAGAAAAGAAAAATCATCGAACCGATTCGAGAAAGAAAGAAAGAAACAATCAAACAAACAAATTAATCACACATTAATAGTACTCCATTTGATGCTTAAACTCGTCTCCGAATTGAAGAACTGCCATGAATGGCAGCTATGTAAAAGAGTTGAGTAGCTGACAGGATTATCATGAAAGCTTCCATTGTTCTCTGTACGTAAAACAAAATGATTTCATTATATATTTGTCGGAAAATCAAATATATCTTCTGAAATTACTCACCAGACGGGCATTTCGATTATGTAGTTCAATCTCCTTGCAGGCAAAACTGACCCAAAAAAAGTACAAGCACTACTGTTAGTCGTCAGCTGAAACTAAAACATGCATTAGAAATATAATAGAAAATGGATTTTAATTATATTACCCCATGGCTAGGAGTGTAAGAGTCCAGGCAATGCTGGCAGC
>NW_027354679.1:0-2196 GCF_012295235.1 Primulina huaijiensis
TTTTACTAGAACTTGGATTTTGTTCTAGGTTTTGAATTCTTGTTTCATTCTCCTTTAATGTTCCAAGAATTTCTTCCTGGTTTTCAAGGGTTTTTTCAACATTTTGTGGTACATAATATAGCATATTGTCATAATTTTGTATCGTCTTTTGAATTTCTCTAAGATCTCAGGAGAGTTTAGAGGAATTCGGTACTATTTCTAAAAACCTGTTATTTTGAATCATAAATTTACCTTAGAATTCTGGTGAGTTCCCTTTTGATATCTAACTTTTGTTAGATCTTCTTGTTTCGAGTATTCCAACGATTTGGAATATATCCTGTAAATACTTAATCTCGAACTTGAGTTCGGATTCATGCTAATTGAGATAATTCTCCTCCTCAAACATTTAACTATTCAGTAATAATAAATTTGAATGTTTGAAACAATTTTGTCTAGGCTCTGATACAATTTTCTCCCAGGAAAACAATCATTATAATGTATAACGGTGTTTTTGCAAATTTGTTTTTGGTTTTGAGGGAGTTTAGGCAAAGTTTTGTGGGTGTAGGGAGTTAGGATAAAATTAAGTTTGGGTTTGGGGATTTAAAACCAATTTACCCTTTTAAAAATTTAAATTGTATGCTTATTTAAACATAAAAATGTAGAAGAGAATACCGAATTTTTCATTAAAAATAAAATATAAGAAATAACTATTTCGAATTTACTATTTTTGTTAAACTTAAGTTGGTGCAAACAACTTTGTTTGCGGTTTTTGCTTCAGTTGTGCCAAATTCACATATCAACGCAAAAACAGTTTCCCACAAAACAATGTTTGTGTCTAATTTTTCATTAAAGAGAAAATAAAAACCCACACATAACATAGATTCATGTTGGATGTTCAATATAGGGCATAAACAATTTGAGGACGCTCGCGAGCTTTTTTAATCGACTTAAAAAATATTTGATTTTTATTCGGAATTACTGAATTAACCCAAACCCAGACATGCTTGAATTTTGTCAAACATGACTTGAACACATATTAATATTAATTTTTGTTTTATAGTTTGCGTGTTTTAATATTTTATTCATATAATATAAATATAATTTCAAGAGAAAAATATTTAGATCGAGAAATGATTGAATCAAGGGAGCGTGGGTGGGTGCAACAAGCCCTTCAATTTCTTAATTTTATTGACTAGAAGTTTGAAAATAATTATATTTTTTTCATTTTCTCTCTAAATATTTGCTTTTGGCCCCCTAAATAATTTTTAAAATCTTTTCGCCTCCAACCTCTATTTTCTGGATCTATCCCTTGATCGAGGCGTGCCAAACTGAACAAAAGAGTATTTATTTCCTCCATTTCTCTTCAAGAATATGTATAATACATATATACAAAAGCTAGTAAACATTTAATGGTCACTATTAATAATAATAATTGAGAATGCTGATGAATAACGGTTACATAATTCAATGGTAATAACTAGGTATTAATATGAAAAATTAATACAATTAAATTAGAAATTAAATTCAATAATATTTTTCTTTGAAATATAAAATATTTTGTAAAACTTCCAACAATCTCCAACATATTTCAAAGAAAAATTTCTTAAATATTATAGAAACAACTGTGAAAAGTCGAGAAAAGAAATGCACAAGTAATGGTACATTTATGGCTATGAACCAACACGTAGGGAGAATAAGTCATGTTAATTCATGAAAGTTAGGTGAAATTAGATTTCTATGAATCTGACTTCCTGGTGCGAACAAAGTGACTTACCCCCTTCATTTTTTTCTCTATACAGAGTTATTTTAGTGGTGGGCTTAGGGTGTTTATCGGTCGGTTCGGTTCGGTTTTATCGGTTTTCGGTTTTAGAAATATATAATTCGATATCCGAACTATTTTTCTTTGATATCATCGAGTTATTGCCTCATTAATAAGAGCAAATGCTCAACTTCAATCATTGTAGTTATGTATTGTTCTACACTATAAAGATATATAGACATAATATAAAATAATGAACAGCTAATCAACAAGTTGACAAGTGACTTGTTATTACTCATGTGAACCTTCTTCGGTGGGTCTGCCACTCCCACAGATTGGGTATTAATCACTCTCAACTCTTGATATAAGCATTTTCGCATCTCCCTTGATGTAACTATCCACCAGCCCTCTTGCTTAGTGGTTCGATCATGTATCCTCCTGATTTATTTATGTGGGGA
>NW_027354680.1:0-2197 GCF_012295235.1 Primulina huaijiensis
TATCGGTAATGTTGACCCGTCTCACATATAAAGATTCGTGAGACCATCTCACAAGAGACATACTCTATAACATAATACTAAAGCTAATGAGCCGCCTAATTTAATCCGGACCAAATAATAGAAAGATTTTTACAATGACATGATTCATTCGATCCACTGAAATGACATAGTATGATGACACTTGTCATCAATGGGCAATATCAAAAACAAGAGACCAAATTTTTGTACTATTTCACAAAGATTTTGATCATATGTCCATCTAAAGAACTCATTGATCTTCAATATTTTCTCAATACACTCTCTCAACTCCAAGAATTCAGTGAGTTCATTCAAGAAATGACAATAAGTAGGACTTGAAAGATCTTCAATGGTTTCTGAAGGGAATGAGACATGGAAGCCTTGATCTTCACATTTTCTTCCTTTCTCAAGCAGGTTCATATTGTTGCCAAGAAACTGAAAACTCCATCAATGTTATTAACTTATCGAAAGTTTCTTAAAGCTTTAGGAATGGCCAAGAAAAGCGCATATATTGAGACACATAGATCAGTTCTACTTTGAAACTAAACCTCTAAATCAATTAAAAGAAACGAGTTTGACGCAAAATGTTTCAGACATATACAACAGAGGGTTTCAGATGAAACAAAGACATCAAGTAATGTTGTCTGCAATATTAGGAGTAAGCTTAGTTGGAGCTGGAGCATTCTTTCTTACAAAGATAATATCTTGCAAATATGGATAAACATGCATAACTCAGTTTTATTTTTACAAATTGTTTAAGCTATTGAAATATAAACATAACTTAGCTGGTCAAGACTCATAAGAAATGTTTGCCATGATTTATTTTCAAAGACAAAGACAAATAAATAAATAAAGTTTAGCTGGAAGCTATTGGTGAAGGATTAATTGACTACTAGCAAAGATATCAGAATATTATTACAGTACAAGGTACATAACGGTATAGTAAGTCAAGAACTTTTCCATAACTTAAAACATTCCACATACAATAATACTTAAGGTCAGGTCAGGTCAGGTCAGGTCAGGTCCTAAACACCTAAAGTCACTGTGTACTCTTTAATCTTTCGGTAAAATGCTTAGAAGAAAGCTCTACTGCCATAGAACACACGAGATCCAGAGTTCTTAGATGCAGGTGATTTCAGATCTGAACTTGAGTTTTCAGAGCTAGTAGGACCGCTTTGAAAGTCTACCGGAAGCTTCATTTTGGCTAATGACTCGGTGAATTGATGCATGCTCTTCATGTACATATCCACAATCTCCTGCTGATCCACCTTAAGCTCTGGTTCAATATTCACAGTGACA
Source organism: Primulina huaijiensis (assembly GCF_012295235.1). Lineage (NCBI taxonomy): Eukaryota > Viridiplantae > Streptophyta > Magnoliopsida > Lamiales > Gesneriaceae > Primulina > Primulina huaijiensis. The sequence goes on from NW_027354680.1 coordinate 1,318, forward strand.
ACAGGCTTTGCAAATGCAACATCAGACATCTCAATTGATGCATTACTGTCAGACTTTGAATTGTTGGAACTTTTTTCCTTTGTGTCATCTTTAGGAGGTAGAGGGTTTTCCTCATTCAAAGATTTTGAATCCTTAGGAGGGTCGGAAGACTGAGAACTCGCAGGAAGAGATGCAGTTGAAGTTCCACTTGCTGATATGCTGCTTGACGGGAAATGAATATTTGGATTAGGTGGTCTTGAACTTGCAGTGGCCACCGACAAACTATTCCCATGCTCATGCTTGATCTCAACCTCCGATCTTACTTGATTTTCACTGTCAGAACTGGCCAGATTGTCCGAATTTTGAGAGTCCACTGTGGTACGTGGCATTGCAAAATACTCTTCAACCATCTTATTATTTTCGTTCGCGATCTTTGGATCAGGAAACTCAATCTTCTCTAGGTCACAAGGAATAGACTCGACAATCTCGATGTCCTGCACAGTAGAATCGTTCACCACAGACTTTGGTGGTGCGGAAATCGGAATAACTTCAGGTGGAGCTCCATCAAACGAGACAGATAACTGCACAAATCCTGCTGGCGAGTGGAATAGATCAGTCGAGGATAGAGAAAACTCCTTTTCGAGCTTGCCATTGTGCAAGAGAATGTCAGAAACTGGAATCAAAGCAAATCCAAGCAGCTGATCTTCAAGATAGTTTCTCACCCTGCTTAGCATCCATATCTCACATTTGAGCGAGGAATCGACTTTCCGAACATTAAGACAAAGATTCTCGTTGAATACTGGATTCCTCCCACCACCATTGATGATTTTGGTGGAAACCGTATCTTCAGGATCACTAGTCAGACATAATTTAGCATAAACATCTTGCTTTTGGTAGATGC
>NW_027354681.1:0-2213 GCF_012295235.1 Primulina huaijiensis
TTTTTACTTTTTTACCGTAAATTTTTACTTTTTCACAACATATTTCATATTTATTTAGGGTATTTTTTAATTTTAACCCCTTTTTTTAATTAAAATATACATATTTAAATACTAATATATTTAATTAATTAATTAATAATAATAATAAATAACTAAATCAAGGGCGTCTATTTCTTCCCTTGTAATTTTTTCCAAACCTAAAAAGAAAAACCAGACGAAGACGCATGGCATCGAAGGTGTCCCTGAAGGCGGCGAAAGGGAAATCCGTCAAGAAGTCCGCAGCGGCGGACGAGGATGGATCTGCCGTAGCTGTGACGGCGAGGTTCGTCAAGGAGTGGAGCACCTGGACAATGAAGAAGGCCAAAGTCATCACTCACTATGGATTCATCCCTTTGGTCATTATCATTGGTATGAACTCCGACCCTAAGCCTTCGCTCTCTCAGCTTTTCAGCCCTGTCTGAAAGAATTTGACGGACTCGAATTCGAATGTGCTCTACTATAAGTCTATACTTCACGCCCATTAGTCGATTTCGCGCTTTTGTTTTAGTTAGCCTTTTTGGTGTGGTTCTGTGGAATTCCGCGCGTTTTGTTTCAGTTACTGATTAATGCAATAATCTATCTTTATTTTTGTTTTATATTCTGTGGATTGGTATATGTCATGAGGTGTTTTAGTTGTATTTTCAAGAATTGAATTTTCTTGCAACGATGGATTAATTCGAATCTGCTTTCACATGATACGTAGCCTACTCGGCTCTCTGCTGTTATTTTGTGTGTTGTTTATCATGTTCATGGTTTCTGGTTTCTGATTTCTGATTTGTTCAACTTGTGTGATTGAAACGTACTTATTGTCTGATCAAATTCAACATATTCTCAACCACTTTTTACTTACAACCATACTGCTAATACCCCGCATCTGCTCTCTGTAAACAATGGTTTATAAGTTTCACCCTCTAGTTTCTTGGGTATGTGGTCGTTGCTTGTGCTTGGTTTAGCATCGATAACGACTTATAAGAGCACCACGATCCAGCCAGTGCCACTACATAGCCCATCCTTACATTATAGATTGGATTAAGCTGTTGGTGACTGAAAGTTGTCAAAAATTAGGCCATAAAATGATTCCTCAAAGGATAAGAAATTTTTAGTTATCAGATTGGCCTTCCCCTGCCAGCCAATGTAGTGGCTCATATATCATGGAAGGTTATCTTGCCATGAATGCTAGTCTTTTGGAGTTTGCAATCTGTTCTTGGGCTTAAGGGCTAACATGTGTATGAAATTGGATGTGGAAGTTTAACTAGTTTCTTCTGGAATTGTTTGGTAATTTTCTTTCAAAGTTTACACGATCAAGTCGATTTTAGGTTTGGATTTAATCATTTAGATAATAGTTGAGGTGTGCTCTTGTGTACTTTACAGAAGTACAATCTGGTATGTGCTAAAATCTTGTTAATTACAAACACTTAAAAAACAGGTGCTACAGAATCTTTTAGCATTCTGACTATAGCATTTTTGCTATAACCTGTAGAACATGCAAAATTAATGAAATCAATCCCATAAAGTGTCACCTCCAATGTCATGGGGTTGTCCTAGCCATAAATGAGGTTGGCGGTACGTTTAATCTAAATCCAATAGGTTTCCATATTCCTTAACTATGCATAGCATTGTGATATGAAGACTGTAGATTTTCATTACTGATTGGATCCATTGATTTTATGTTTGGTAATTTAACAGCTTAAATGGAAATAATGAAAGTGCAACTTTTGGTCTAATTGCTGAAACTTTAATTAGTTTTCTTCCATGGCAGATAGGATTCGACTATGCAATTTTCTTTGACCAAGGTCCTAGTCTCGTTACCTTACAGATGATTACTTTCTTGGATCTTCTCTATGAAACCTAAAGTATTTGGGAAAAAATTGTTTTGTCATTCATTCTTTCTGCGTGTGAAATTAAAAGAACCGAATCCACAAATTTGACATTGTGCCAAAGGCTGTAGGTTGTGTTGAACATTGAGCAGGGGATCTTAGCAGAATGGTTGTAACTAAAAAGTGGTCCAGAACATCAGAACACGTAGATCGTTATGCCGACTGAGTAGTGACGATTAGATCACACAACTCCGGGAAGCCATAAACCATAAACACTTTCACACCACAGACAATAACACTGCCTCGAATGGCAAAAATTGTGGGGTAATTACATTTGTTTTACGCGCGGATAAAAAA
>NW_027354682.1:0-2216 GCF_012295235.1 Primulina huaijiensis
CGTGCCATAACAAGAAGACGCTGCCTGGGGTTAGTGTAATTTTGTTTGTGTGCTGTATTGTCACACAGATTGGACAATGTGCTTGAGTACACGCGGTAAAACTTGTTGGTTAACTTGATTTAATGTAGAATTTAGTTGCTGACTAGCTGTGCATGAATGTTTCTTATTTGGGTTGTCTTGATTATGGTTTGGTGGAATTGATGGTTTCTTGATATAAATGGTTACTCGGCTTGTTTAGACTCTAGCAAGATTTTACGAAGATAGAAGTGTAACAGTGCAGTGAGAAAGTAGATTATTAATGTTTTTTTAATTTTCATAAGGAAGAAGCAGAGGCTAATGTTATCAGGTGAAGTTATTATTTCATGCATGGGTGCTGAAGTTTATAACTGCTAGTAAAATTCTTTTATTAGCACAATGCAAAGGTTAGTTGGATTATAAGATTAAGAAATCACATCGGACTGCAGAAAGTCCTTGCTAATTTAGTTTAGATTTTATTTTCCATGATAATTTGCAAGATCCCAATCCATGAATTGGATTTTGACCTTGCATTTGGTTGAGGAGAATCAGGTGAACTTTCAGGATTTTTTTTTGATAGGTGAACTTTCAGGATTTGTTGCTACAAGATGGAGTTACTTGTTTGGAATAAGTTGGAAGTGATATCCGATTCACATGTATGGATTTAAAATACTGATGCTAAGTGAGCAGGACTTGCACAATATTGGTGGTTAGGTAATGAAATTATTAGATACAGATACTTAATTCTGATATTTGGTTAAATTTATATGAAAACTGATATTAGGAATAAGTGTTTGTTTGAGAGACTGGGTGTAATTCTAAATGATGGTACAAATTAGTTCACTTGTCGTATTCATAAAGTTGCTTGCAAACCCCTTGACTTTACTAATTACTGATTCCTTGTGCATAAATGCATATTTTCATATTTTGTACATGTGCATGTTGAAAGGTCAATAACTCAACAATAACGAGAGATTTGTACGACGGGCGAGTTAGCGGAGGAGGCGGCCGAAGTGTCAATGATTTTATTTTAAAATCCTAATCAACTGTCAAAGTCAAAAAAATTTAAAAACAAGTCAAACTCAATCAATTTCAAAAACCCTATATATAATAAAAACACATCTTACTTTATTTTTATTTACTTTTGATTTTAAGTGTCCTCCACCGTCGGCCACCACCTGCCTCAAACCCCCTCCAGCCACCACCGCCACTTTAATTATCTTGTTAGTTTGCATTTATATATTTATTTGTACTTTGTCTAAATCGTATTATATTGTATAAAGCTTTTTTTATGCATAAATATTATTTAATAACATATATTACATAAAAAAACGCCTAGGCGATCGAGACGGTAGGCGGTGACTGACTGCCCCGCCACCGCCTCTCCTCATTTAAAATATTACTTTATAGGTTCAGTGAATCATTGAGCGTATAACTGAGTTGGTCAATTTGGATTTGCCCTTACATATGCTGGATAAGGATTTGTGCTGGTTTTTATAAAGAGAAACTTTGTGTTTCCAATTTGGAAATGCTGACGGCTGACCTGATTAAATATCTGCTTCTGTTTTTATGTTGCATGAGTTGCGTTGTGGAATTAGTATTAGTGAAGATAAACTGTTCTTCCATTTGGAAAACTTGCTATGTGTTTTATGTATTATGATTTTGCCTAGTGTGCATTGTCCTCATTTTCGTATAATGATGATGTGTTCTCTGTCCAATTCAGGCATCTAGTCCGTTACAAGTTAAATACGCTGATGGAGAGTTGGAAAGACTAGGTGTAATGTGATTTTATTTTTCTTTTACTTTTTTAAAATAAAATATTCCTTTTAATTATGGCAGTGCTAGTTTTTCACTGTTTAATATAAGTTTTTATTTGTTCTTCTTTCCTGCATTGTTATTCTATGCTGTTTCTTATTTCAAAAAAATTTCAGAGCACAAGCTATTTATCGGTATGCTCCCAAAAAACGTGTCGGATGCTGACGTCTTAACTCTATTTTCGGAATATGGAGGGGTAAAAGACTTGCAAATTCTTAGAGGTTCGCAGCAAACTAGCAAAGGTGAATTGGATACACTTAATCATTTTTTTTCTGTTAGCTTATGCATATCAGAGTTATCCTGTTAAATCCTAATCCAGGAACTTGTTTGTTGTAGGTTGCGCTTTCCTTAAGTTTGAGACAAAAGAACAAGCACTTTCAGCCATT
>NW_027354683.1:0-2223 GCF_012295235.1 Primulina huaijiensis
TCAAGAACGGAAGACTGGCTATGTTTTCCATGTTTGGATTCTTCGCACTAGCTACTGTCACTGGCAAAGTTGCCCGGAAGAATCTGTTGGATCATCTCGATAACCCTGTAGCTAATAATGTTTGGGTGTATACCACCGAGTTTACACCTGGATCAGTGATATGTGCACCTTTGTCCCAAGTGTTCGCATAAACAATGTATAGATTCCATATTAGTGGAGAAAACCCTCGCCAGATTTATTCAATTCAATGACGTGACAATTTGTCTTCAGCAACCTCAAAGACCTGGCCAGATAACATACTAAAGATAAACATGAGCTAAAATCTCATGAACAAAGATGTAATTTAAGAAAACTTAATTAGGAAAAATCACAAGCTGCCACAATTTCTACTTGTGCCATAATGTCATAATATCGTTCTTACATGAGAAGTAACTCAAATGATACAGACGTTTCTCTTCCTGCCGTGTCTAACTAATTACAACATACAGACTAGTTCTAAACACAGAATCATTCACTCAGGAGCATGATGGTTGAAATTCCCCCGAAAATAGAAAACAGATATCTATATACATTTAGCTCATCTCTGTCCTAGTCTAACTTACATAGTCCCCCATCAACGACATGGGGAATAATAACAGTCTTGAAAAGAAGCATCTCAGACTTGGAAGCTAAAACATTATACATGCTCTTCTCCACCATTTCCTTCGATTTTTCTCCGCTTCTGCCAGCCCGAGCTTGTGGGCTTTTGTCTTGGCTTCACTTAACTGAACCTTGTAGCCTTTTTTCCAGGCCTCGAACCTCTGTTTCAGTTTCTGCACTTCCTCAACAGGATTTACAGAATGGGACTGTCCAGACTTGCCTTCCACAATCGCCAAGGCTTCATCTTCAAAAACAATTTTCCTTTGGTCAAACTCCTCCACAAGAGGAATGATTGCATTTAACCCACCATTCATCTCACGACATGCCCTGGCCTCCACACCATTGTTGTAGGATTTGATGTGGATGTTACCACCAGGATTCTGGATTCCCATAGGTTGACCCGATGTGTTGTCACTATTAAGACTCTTTTTTGCAGCTGCCAAATTCATCTGCAATAACAAACAAGGAGCAAGCAGCCCTACCGAGTTATTAAATCATTTAGTTTTAAATACTTTCTTTTTTTCATGGGTTAACTGGATATGTCGCTACAGCCGATGTCACAATAAAGCTAGACTTCACAAAAGCTGATATATTTAATTCCCTGTTTTATTTAACATTACAAATGTTTTAGTCCTCCGTTTTTTGGAATCATAATTTGTCTCACATTAGCCTAACTTCAGCCATAGATCATTCTGAGTGAGTAGAAGACAGCCCGTCTGCTCAGTTTCATCCTAGACATAATTGAATATCAACTTCCTGTTAACAAACCTAATCAACTATTGATCACCGCTAATACATAAGTTCAAAAGCAACCCACTTTCAGCAATTGAGGGCATCCTTTAGCTGGATGTTTCCTGTCAACAGTGTTCATTGCCATATACTGGAAATCATAGCAAAAGAATATGAATAACTCACTTGTAAAGATGAAATCTGAGTTTGCCACATTTCCTCCATGGATTTCATCTTGCCATCATATTCTGACCACCGCGCCTCAAATTGCTGTACTTGCGCTCTCAAAACCTCGATTTCATTTTCCTTCCGTCCAAGTGTCACCTCTGCCATCAGTACCTGCCTTTTAAGTTCTTCAGCACCCGAAGGTAACAGATGTGGTGGCAAATCCTGCACATTAGATCAAAACTAAGCATAGTTTGATTGCATAAACAGCTTTCTATTTTTTGTTGTAACTAGTATCAGTTTTATTCCACTTCCCTTCATAGACATTTACATCCACAACAATTCTAAGAAATTTGTAGTAAAGTGGACCAATAGGAACCAGTTCAGTTGCACTTACATTCACTTCACTACCAGTTAAACATAGCCCAGAACCAAAACGTGAAATAATTGATAAAGCATTTCCTTGCAATGTAACCCAAGACATAAGAGTTTGACATTCAGAGTGTTTTTCGAAAATAAAAGAAAAAGTAAAATGGCAGAAAAACGAAGTCTATTTGTCGTGTGAAAAAATTTTTAAAATTTAAAGTAAAAGCATTAACTTCTAAGACATAAGATAACAAAATTAGCAAATACAAGGTTCTTAATAGGAATGATGATAAATTGATATTTCCATTATGTTTTGAAGTAAAA
>NW_027354684.1:0-2227 GCF_012295235.1 Primulina huaijiensis
ACTGATAATTTTTAGCCAATGATGATTATTATTTAATAGCATACATGCTCGTTTAATTACGTCAATTTATTATTTTAAGACATCCTTATTGTTGAAACATGAAATTTTTGGTTGAATGTTGAATATTACGTGCACTTATGTTGAAATTAGGAGATTGTGTGAATAATAGTAAAATTCAAAATTTTTTTGGGGAATTTCAGAGACATTAGATGTTAGGTGAACTTGAATACATATCCATTGAAACGATATACTTACCAATGGCATGAAAATCATGAGTTAGCAAATATTTTTTTGACTTATGAATTGTATTGAGCCTACCTAGACAAATGTCGTTTTGTGTTTGCATCCTTAGAATACATGAAACAAATAGCTAATTAGTCATACATAAGGGAGTATATATGTTAAAGAAAAGAAATTACATTTGTGAAAGATAAATTTTCTTGCAAAAAAAAAATGGAAAAAAAAGAGATATAAGGTGTAGGGAAGCCAAATAAAAGAATGAAATCATATTAATAGGCTAAAAAAGGGAATGCATGGAGTTGAAGTAAATAAGATGCAAAATCTGAATGTGCACAAATTAATCTATCATTGTACTCTCTTCGTTTGTTTTTATCTTGCCTTTGGAACCCTCACTTGAGACATAATTTACATACGAAAAGTCCTTATAATTTGTGTTTGCTGGTGAATAATTAGTGCAAAAGGAGTATAATAAAGAGATATATGCACCAACATGTTGATTGAATTATCTTACTAACTTTTGAGAATATATCTATTTGATGTGCGTGATACTAGAACCAACATAGCACACACATACACATTCAAGCTCCATTCAAAATTTTAGTGTGTAAATTTCAAGGGATGTGCAAGAACTTGAGTTGTGCGTTGATTGATGAGAGAAATGTTAGATATTTGCTAAGCCATAACGAGAATCATGAAATCACCATTGAGATAAATTTTCCTTTGTTGTGTTGTATCATATAACCTGTTTTGCTCGATGACGAGTAAAATGTTAGTATGAGTAGGTTGATAAGTGTAGTTTTTACGTAGTTTATAACGTCGTTAGTAGCTTCATTCTTGCATGACTCTAATATGTTAGTCTATTTTCGGTCTTTTTTATTCATATCATGTATATTGTTCGTCTTTCACATGTTTCTTGTTGATTTGTAGGTGAATAAGATTTTAAAAAAAAGGAATTAAAGCCCAAAGCTGCGAGCAAACTCTATTTGGGCGGGTGATCTCACCTGTACATCGCGCCTGAGTGGAGAACAAAATATATAAGCATCGAACAGCTCGTGCTGGGGCGGTAGAATTTGACCGTCCTAGCGCGACCCAATAAGAAAATAAGATTTGCACGATTTGTTTCAGTTTTTTAGGAGTCTTGGAGGCATCTTTATCTAGAGATAGTCCTAATACGCTAGAAGGGGGCCAAAATATCAGATTGGAGACATTAAGCAACCACAAGCAAGGTTTCAAAAGCAGAAGAAGAGGGAGAGCACGAAACTCAACCGAAGAACAAGAACTCAACAACATTTTTTTTCCTTTTCTCATCCATTTTCGTTAGGATTTAGGGGATCCTACTCTAAAACGATTATGTTTTGAATTCTTTTTGAAGGTTGAATTTGGTTTTTAAGCATACTTGATTATGTTATTGATTTTTATTGTAACTTTGGAGCATGATCAACTTCGAAGTGATTTTATATGTTATAGTTGAGACAGAGATAAGATTTTATAACAAGATAGGTAACATAATCGATGAATCTATAACTTGAATAAACATATGAGATTGGGTACATGTTGAGCCATAGACCGAAAATCGAAATCTAGAGGATTTCACGGTTCGTTAATGCGATTGCAATTGTTGAATAACATTAAGACACTTGGTTACTACATTTTTAAATTACATTAATATAGTTCGATATAATATATTGATAGATTAAGGAATCTCGTCAAAAACATGACTTATGAATTGAAATTCAATCATTAGAGAAGATTAAAGGGTATGTAAACAGATATCCTAACAATTGTTTACTCATTATTTTATTATCAATTATTTATATTTTTTTGTTTTATTTTTTTATTTGAATTTTAAATTAGTTTATAAATTAATTTATTTGTCGTTATAATTAAATAAAAAAGTAATTTAAAGTGAATTTATCTAATCAATTTTTGTGATAACGATATTTTATTTCTGTTGTGAAAAAGTAAAAATTTACGGTAAAAAGTAAAA
>NW_027354685.1:0-2230 GCF_012295235.1 Primulina huaijiensis
TTTCGCATCCTTCACAGTCCATCTTTACCTTTATTTCGACCGTCTGCATAATCCCAAAGTTAACATTTTCAAACTCGATTAATCAACTCATAACATCAGAAAGACAATATATATATCCATACATTTTCTATTATATATATATATATATAGATATATAGATTTACCCTCAATGGCTTGCGTTTGCTCTTTCTCATGCTTGTAACTTCAAACACATCCGAGATATGATCGAGAAAACCCATTCTTTTCTGTGTATTTTGTTGGGTTTTCCTCTGTATTTGGTTGTGTTTTTTGGTGGTCTGAAGGTGTTGGGACTTGGGGAGCAAGGAAGGTATGTACGTGAATGTGAGGAGATTTGTTTTGGTTCTTTGTTGTGTAACCCTCTATTTATAGACGCACACGCGTTCACCTTTTTATGTGATTTTATTTATTGTATATTTCTTTTAATTTTTTTTACTGTCTAAAATTATTAATTACTACCCCTTCTAATGTTAAAATGAAGTTTTCCATCCTTCACGTATCTGTCTGAGTTGGTGGGATATGTGAGTATTTGGATAATGATCATGAGTTCGATTCCTCCTACCAACACATTCTCATGATACGAACCTATCGTATACAGGACTGGTACAATGTGGTTTGCTTGGATAGCGTGATTGTAAATTATTGTATAGTTTCATCACATAGTATGCATCATGTGACCACCGCTGAGATGACGTTCACCTATTGGATTTACAAATTCATCACATCCAATAGGTGGATGTCGGATCAACTGTGCTCATAGTGGGTTGCCCACAGTGAGTCGATCTGATCTATATATGAAGCTAAAAATATTATTTTTTGCATGAAAAAATAATATTTTTTCACGAGTCGAGTCGAGTAGAAAATCTATATCACAAAATTGATCCATTAAATGTCTCATAGGAGCTTTCTTGTATATATAATATGTGTGTGTGTATTCAGACACCTCATTATTTATTTCACATATTCCAAAATTAATAAATGAATTACTTTACTTGCCGTCTAATTAATGACTTTTTAAATAAGATCGTTAATTAATCTTTTGTTTATTCAAATTTTAATTAATAGTATATTCAATAATTTGAATTAATTTATGGTAAGTTACATTCTTACACATACAGCTTCGTCACCATAATAATAGCTCCTTATAATGTAAGCAAATTATTATTTTACTGTGTACATTATACTTTCTTTTTTTGTTCATTCATACTTAAATAATATTTTAAATTAATCCAAGTAATAGCTTAAAAAGTTTAATAGGTCTTGTTTGCTACAGTTTCCACGTCGAGTAGACCTACTTTTATTTGAATTAATAATTATGTCACGATAATTTATATATATCTTGACATGATCAAAAGTAAGTAAGAATTTTTGTGGCTAAATAATTTGAAATTTTCAAAAATATGGAAATGTGAAACCATTTGGTTCCATTATTTGTGTAAGGAATAATGGTTGCAATTGCTAATACATTTCTGTCGACAATTTCTAATTATCAAATCATAATTTATAATTGATTGAGACTTCCCTGTGAATCAATTTATAATATTTTAAAATATATATTGACTACCTAAATATTATGAATGGTCTCTAAAACAAACACACAAACTATATACATACATATGAAAAACTGTATTTTTGGTTCTATAAGTTTTGGGTTTCGCGATTTTAGTTATTTATTTCATTAAATTTCAGTTTTAGTCATGTATCTTCGAATTTTTGACAATTTTATTTTTTTCACCTCGAATCGTTTTTTTTCGAAGTTTCTACGTAAAAAAAACTTGTCGCGATTTCATCATAATTTACAAGTTATGAAATATTATTCTCAAAATATCTGCAAGTGACATTTTCAATTTGATAATATGTACAAGCATGCAATAAGATATAATAACGAAAATAATTAATTTATTATACTTGATCAAATTCCAAAATCATACACGTAACGTGTTTAAATATAATAAAGTAATTAATTAAATCTTATAATTTTTTGGACAGCAAGACAAAATACAAATGGCAGATAAATAATCCTTTTTTTCCTTCCCACGCCTTGTGAATTTTAACGTTACACGTTGTACCTTGAGGTACACTTCACCATTTGAAAATTTTAAATAATATGTAATGATTGACCATTAAAATAATAATCAACACCGACCAGACACATATGTAACTAAACAGTAAAGAAAAATATAAAAATAACAGCAACAATTGTTAGAGTTTC
>NW_027354686.1:0-879 GCF_012295235.1 Primulina huaijiensis
GGGAGTGGAGAACTAAAATTGGAATGCTACACTGATTCTAGCTTCTAATCAGATGTGGATGATTCGAAATTGACCTCTGGATTTGTATTCAAGCTCAATGGTGGTGATGTCTCTTGGAACAGTTCCAAGCGAGACACCACAGCGGATTCAACCATTGAGGCCGAATACATAGCTGCATCGGCTGCAGCAAAAGAGGGTGTTTGGATGAGGAATTTCATCCAAGAGTTGGGTGTCATTCCTCAAACAGTTGATCCAGTCCCGGTCTACTGTGACAACACCGGTGCCGTAGCGCAAGCGAAGGAACCGAGGTCTCATCAGCGATCCAAACATATACTGAGGAAGTTCCACATAATCTGGGAGATTGTGGGAAGAGGAGACATTTCGGTTGAGAGAGTCACCTCCGTAGAGAACGTTGCTGATCCACTGACGAAGCCCCTGCCAGGACCATTGTTTCAGAAGCATCGCGAAGCAATGGGTCTAAGATCTATGGGTAGTTGGCTATAGGGCAAGTGGGAGATTGTTAGAGTAGGTGCCCGGCAAGCCAACTTGTGGCTAGGGCTTTTATTGACTCTAATGTAAAACAATCTTTATTTTAATAATATTTTATGATTTCATTCGATTATGGCATTATACTTTATCTGTATACCCATGCAAGCTGCATAGATAAAGTCCTTGAATATACAATAGGTACCATGAGGTCTGCGTCGCAACGTAAGATCATGAAATCTCATTAGGAAGTGTACCGTATATTCTAAACAAGTTCCTAGTAGAATCAGCCGCCTAAAACAAGGATAAAGGTCGCTCGAGCTTCAGACTAGCATCTGTGGTGCAAATGCCATGTTTCATTGGTAAGGGCATGGAGATGTCCATTCACACAGA
>NW_027354687.1:0-2233 GCF_012295235.1 Primulina huaijiensis
GACGAAGCCGTGTCTTGGGGCAAAATTCGAGTTTCAGCCAAGTCTGTGAAGGTATGTTGAATTCATTTTTTTTTCTTTCTCGCATATTGGTAATAATTAATATGTGGATCGAATGCAGTGGTTTGGCATGTTAATTGTCTTACCTGAGCAGGTACATTGCGATGCAACCATTGCCTTCCCTCTCCTAGTGGCCGAAACATTTGCAGCAAAGCAAAAGCTGATATGATATAAAGAAACTAGTGGTTGATTGTGCAATTATGTTGGGAATTGTTTACGATTTAATTTGTATTGTATTCCGATTTCCATCAGTTGTCTTCTTGCCTTAAAATATAGAAAGCCACTCTTTATAATATTATTAAACAGACTCGACCCTTAAAGCTTGAGGATAAAATCCAAGCAATTCACCAAAAGCAACACAGTTAAACGAACAATCAAACCCAGCAAAACGAAAATACGCGTTTTATTCGAGCAACACCATGGAAACATTGCAATAATAAGCCTCTTACAAACGCCGGCATATAGTCATTCCATCACCCACAGGAACTTGACAAATTTGTATGCGAGTGTCGGCAGCAAGATATTTATTCAACTCCATCACAGGTTTCCGAGACGGTAACAAAACCGGTGGAACAGAATCCTCCGGCATCGTCACCGTTCCTGCCCAGAGCGTGTTGTCGTATATCACTATTCCGCCGGGTTTCAGAAGTCGCAACAGCTTTTCATGGTACTCCACGTAATTATGTTTATCCGCATCGACGAAAGCAAAGTCGAATGTTCCGTGATTGTCATGCTGCGTCGTGAATACAAGATATCAGACTAAAGTTTTGGGAAGTGATCAATTCGAAAAGGGTTAGTGTTGTTACATCTTCCAAGAGTTTTTCGAGCACTGGAAGAGCCGCAGACTCGACAAAATCTATTTTGTGTTCGACACCGGCCTTTTTGATTATGGGCAAACCAATCTCGTATGAGCTTCGATCCGGATCGATGGCAGTAATCTGTAACATTAACCTTTACAATCAGCAGTAAAACAAAATCATTCTGATACAAAATTTCCATCATTTCGTCGTAATTATTATTAACTAGCTAGGTCCGATGTATATGTGTAACAACCTTCCCATCTTCAGGAATGGTGAGTGCAGTTAGAAGAAGGGAATATCCAGTAAAAACTCCGATTTCAATAGTTCTTTTGGCATTGATGAGCTTCAAGAATAAGGCCATCAGTTGACCGGAATCAGGATTTGTACCCATCACGGCCCTATCAAGAATCGAAGTTTATACAAAGCTATATATATCTTCAACATTAACAAAACAAAATACTATAACTAAACTATATCAAACAACAATTCGAGGGCTCTTGATATATATCATGGAAATGATGAAAAGACGTAAATTATCAGAGGAAATTAAGTTACATGGGATGAGTTGAGGTGAGAGCTCTTATCTCTTTCAGATAATCTGCTTCACGTGGATACACGCTAGTCTCCAACAAATACTAATTTCGATTTCGAATGCAAAAAAACATAACGCAATTAGTTTTGTGTCAGAAAAAAACAAATTTAGAATGAAAAAAAAAAAAAATACTATGAAACCACGCATGGTTTCGACGTGAACGAGGTGAAAGAATAATCAGTAAAAACAACACCTGATACAAATCATAGTTTCGCAACAATCCAGCATCCATCAAGATGTCAGCTTCCATTGTCGTTAATTACCTAGCTTGATCACCAACGTACCCATAAATAATAATAATCTCAAAACATCCAAAGATATTAAAATGTATAGAAATCGAAAGAAGCAGGATACCTCGCTGGTGTCTGGATTAATAATGTCTGCCAGTAAGAAATGGTTGAGCTCTTGTAATATATCTCAATCCTCACATGTCCTACACCTACCGCCTTTTGTCACCAACCAACAATTGAGATATTTTTTTGTTGAGGCCACATACCTTACAAATAAATTTATGACTTCATAATTTTTATTTGACTCTGGATCGGAGGATCACCATGCGTCAAGTTAACTATCTGCATCAAGCTAGTCCAACTACAAATTAAGTCACTTAAACTCCAATATAGATATATCATGAGTTAATTTTGTATTATTTTTTATCTCATCAAATATATTATTTTTTTATTATAAATGTCAATCGGATCTTATATTTTAAAGTATAAATTATATAAATCCCATCGAATTCATTTGTATTTATATATATTTAATTATATAAATCCCATCGAAT
>NW_027354688.1:0-2233 GCF_012295235.1 Primulina huaijiensis
ACAAGCACACTATAGAAAATGAAGTCCCCCATACCAAGCTTTATCCCCCTTTCAGTCATTTCTTTCCTCTCCGCCCTATCCCTACCATTCATTCGTAGAGGATTACCAATAAGACCAACATTATTGCCACTGCTAGTATAATTACGGGGCGACTGGCTCTCCCTCGAAACTCCATCACCCATTAAAGGGAAAATTTCGCCTAATTCTTCCCTCTCCTCCTCAATCTCACCAAGATTAGCTCTCTCGGCTGTAATGACCTCAATCGAGTGATCCCTTTCTTGAGTACTACTCACATTTAAAACTCTATTTCTCATCAATGGAAAAGTCTCCCCCCCATCTTCCCTGTCCTCATCAATCTCATTTCCATCAATAGAACTATCGATTCCCATTATCTCAATAGAGTACTCACTCTCCCGAGTCTCTGTATGATGCTCGTTCTCTCTATTATTCAACAACACTTGCAGCTCCACCGCATTCCTATTGTTATCATCATCGTTCGATTCCAGCCCTGCTGCTGCTGCGACCAAAAACCCCAAACTTGAGTCCCGAGACCCATGACTCCGACCTACGTTTGGCCTTGATTCATACACCAATGCTGGCAACTCCTCGTCCCTACTCGAGGCTAACTCCACCAACAACTTCAATGGTCCCCCGGGGACTAAAACTGCCACTAAATCATATAATGCTAATGCAACCAACACAACCCAAGTAGTCCATTCAGGTAATCGGGTGAACCATGCGGCTACAATGATACCCAACACCACCAAATTGCTCTGCTTCACAATTATCGGAACCCCATTTGAGAAAACAGAAATCGTGCCCAGAATCGTAAAATTAAACAGCAAAATGCAAAAAGTGACCGCGTCAACGGGTATGTTGAATCGCTGGACGATCGAAATCAATATGGAGCTGCCCATGGATGAGAAAATCATGAAGACGGAGAAGCGCGTGTAGTGCACGAGAAAGTTGGTGAACCGGTAGTAGAAGAGGAGAACGAGAAGGAATGTGACGATGGTGATGATGAGGACGAAAACGACGGCGTTTAGGATAGCGCCCTCAAGTTTTTGAACTGAGGAGTCGGAAGGGGACTCGACGTAGACTAAATTGGCGGCGGTGCGAAAAGTGGAGGCCCCAGCGGAGGTTGTGGCTGATGGGTTGTAGACGGTGTAGACTAGGAGGACGACAAGGAACATGCAGACGGAGACTGGAGTCATGACACCGATGATTTCATGCCCGATCGTTTCCAAGATGCTCCCGCTCTCCATTCCGGAGGCGGAGACGGCGGAGCTTTAAAGGTCTTCGATCTGCCGTTCTGGTGGGAAAAAAATAGGAGGTCTATGTTTTCGGGGTTTTTTTTTTTTAAAGAATTCAGTGTACATTTTGAAAGAGGTAAATTGTAAAGTAAATAGTAACATATTTCTAATTTACGACGAGAAAACTTGCATTCTTTAATTAATAATAAGAAGTCATCGATTACAAATTGTGAAGTCAGAACGGAAAATCACCCGACACCTAAAGTATTGGTGTAAGAGAGGAAACATAAAATTTTGCCAGAACATGTGCCACCGTGTTAGCCGACCGTTTGATATGGTATAAATGTGATACCATCGGGCCCTTCATCAACTCTCCGGTCTCTGCCGCAATGGTTCCCATGTATCCAAAATCCTCATATAGTTTGGTGACTGCTTGCACCGTCAATAGAGAATTTGACGCAACGTAGACTCCTTGATAATTTCTATCACCTAGAATCTTTAGTCCTTCATGTAATGCTATCAATTCTCCATGTGTGACCGATAAGGGTTGCTTGATTTTCTGGCCAAAAGCGCATATCATCTTTCCTTGGTGGTCTCTCACAGCTCCTCCAATTTCATATGCATTAATATTTGTGTTATAAGAAGCATCCACATCCAGACGAAGATATCCAGTAGGAGGAGGTAGCCATCTCGTCAATGATTCTACAATAGTTGAGTCTGAAGTCGGCCTTTCCATGCATTTCGTACTTTGATATTCACCTAGAAAGTCCATGCACCACCCAATTGATTTACTACGTGTGCTTCCCCTCTCAGTGTGCAACAAACTAGTCCTTTCCTTCCATATAGCCAACGTACACACATTTTCCTCAAACTTCTGCCTCCCTAGTTCATTCATCAACCAAAAGCATATATCCCGTGAATCATGGCAATTAATACTATCAATGACGTTGTAGAAATCAGTTCCTTTCCAGTAAGATTTG
>NW_027354689.1:0-2237 GCF_012295235.1 Primulina huaijiensis
GTTACTAGGAGAACAGACCAATACGGATTCTTGTCCCTGAACAAATACTCGACGGATTTGTATTTGGGCGATTCAGAATCCTCCTTCAGATCCACCCTACCATGGTCGGCGTTCAGATTAGGGAACAACCACGACTCTGCCTCCTCCTCCTCAGAATGGGATGACTTGTCAGTGACACCATAGAAGGCTGCGACGGGGACACTCTTGTGGCAGCGTGCCAGGGGGTTCGACGAGTGTATGTCGCACTCGCAGTCGGCACATAGCGCGATGGCGTCGGCCTTGCAGGTGACGCTTGCAGGGGCTTTCTTGTAGACCTCTCATAGCCAGATGCAGACGCGGATATGAAGCCTTGTTGATTATGTGGACTAGGCATCACAGGCTGTGCAGATGAAAGCCGAGTCCTCGTTTTTGGTCTTAGGTGCGGCATCTTGAGATAAAAAAATGAAAATAAATAATAAAATTAGACACCAAGATTTATGTGGTAAACTTTTAAAAATTATTAGGGTAAAAACTACGGACAAGATGAATTCGCAAATTTTCTGACATAAAGGAGTGAGTAGCCCCGGAATCTAACAAGGCCTTCGTGGCTACTCTTGATATGAAGATATTTCCGAGGACGATGTTAGCATAACATTTAAACTTACGATTTTCTAAAAAAAGGCTAAACTTAACATTATGCACAAATCGAATCCACTATCAAGAAAATAGTCTAAAAAAAATTCGAAATCAGCATGCTAGTATTACCATAAAAATTTCAAAAATTCAGCGTACTAACCACTCAAAATTTCGAAACATGCATAACAGTTTTCCAATAAATAATAAAATGCTGGATTAAATTATTTACCTGTCAGCAATGTAGTGTCTGGGTTTGACTATTCGGCATACAGGGCAAAGACTCTGCCCTGCGTCGGCTGCTTCCATTGTGGACAATATTCAAGCATGTGGTCACTGGCTCCACATTTGAAGCATTTGCACGTACCGCATAAACACTATCCCTCATGTCTGCGGCTGCACTTCAAGCACACTGGATAATTAGCAGGTTTCTGAGGACCTTCTTCTGAGGAAGTGGACCGTTTCCTGCTGTCCCTGAAACGGACTCTTACCCGACTGCTCCCGAAATGGTTTCTTGTATTGCTGCTGGGAATGGTGTTGCTGGGACGCCTGATAGGGCCTCTTTCCCTGCCTGTCATTCTCAATATCTTTTTGGTCATGTTCAGCCGCCAAGGCTCTAGATACAACAACAGCATAGGTAGTAGGACCAGCCACTCAAACACCTCGGCGCAAGATCGGCCGTAAACCATCAAGGAAGTGCCTCATTTTTTATCTGGCATCGTTAGCTATCAAGGGCAAAAGTGACACGCCTTCTCGAACTTCCTCACAAACTCTGCCACGCTGCGGTCTCCCTGTCTAAAAGTCATGAACTCCCTAGTCAATCGGGAGCGAATCTCATCAGTAAAGTACTTGGAGTAAAATACCTCCTTGAAACCCTCCCAAGTTAAGGTCTGCAAATTCACTGCCAAAGTTGCACTCTCCCACCACAGTCTGGCACTCTCCAACCACAGTCTGGCATCTCCTGATAACAAGTAAGTAGCACACCTGACCCTATCTGCATCCTTTAGTTCCATTAGGGAAAAGATCACCTTAATCCATCCCTCAGCTACCAACGGGTCAGTCGTCCCTAAAAATTCCTTGGGGTCCATCCTCCAGAAGCGCTCATACACTGCTTCTGGCCTAGTCCTAATACCCGTGTCTACACCAGCGCTATTCCCCGCAAACTGTGCGAAGAATTGAGTCATTCTAGCAAGCATCTGCGCCTGTAAATTTGGTGGTGGACGCGGGGGAATAACCCTCTCCTCGCCACGAGCCTCAAGGCCTTCCTCTCGAATCTCATGGGCAACCAAACGTCTAGGAGGCATACTGTTCCAAAATTAAAACCAACACGTAACCAACATGCATGAAAATAATATTCATTTTATAGAATAAATGTGAATCAAAACTTAAACATGCATATAACGAAATCATATTTTTTATGCTCCCAACATAAAAAAAAAATTAAAACCTACAGACTTGAGGCGTGACTTCATGAGCTTCTCGCAACCGACAGTAGACACAACTTTTCACAAGAACACCACTCTGATATCAACTGTAACATCCCGTAATAAAATAACTAATGCTACTTTAAAATTTGCGGAAAATAAAAAATTTTCTTATTTAAATAGTAAACCCTCGCCTTCTGA
>NW_027354690.1:0-2239 GCF_012295235.1 Primulina huaijiensis
ATGAGCCATAACCAACTCAAGAATGTGGAGAGCCAAAAAGCACTCTCACAATCATGAGATATAATTTTTATTCAAATTTCCAAGACTTATAACATAATTTGTTTGCGATCGAGAGAGATCACCACTTGTGACAGCTACAGACTAAAAAGTATTCACCATATTTATAATTTCATGGAATTATTGAGTTAGTTTGGATTGAATCATTCCAAAACTGTGACGAAGGAGTTGAAATCCTCAGAATTTGAAGCCCATATCTTGGAAAATGACAGAGATTTTAGGAAAAGGACAAGAGATCCCAGCTGTGTGTCCTTAGTCCTAACAAGCTCTCACTCCATGAGTGCCACTCTAATAATTGCGGACGAAAAACTTAAATAATATTTTTCACCAAATAAAATAAAATGTTTTTATTATTTTTTAAGATTGATTTATTAAGAAATAAAAAAATTTATACCATAATTTCATCAATTTTCAGATAGGAGCAAAGACTTAATACATTAAATAGTAGGCTTTTGCGTGTGTAATTTTCTAATTAATTATTTACAATGGATTCATGTGCATAGAAGTTAGGAAGGAAATATGTTTTTACATATTACTATATATAAAAGTACACACGCAAAAGTTCACGATTTTATAAGACAGTTGCACAGATTTTTATTCACAAAATGAGTCAATCATGTCTATATTTACAATACAAATAATGATTTCACATAAAAAAAATAATATTTTTTTACAAATAAAATATTATTCTTATAAAATTGATGTATATTTGTTTGCATTTGTGGATTAATTAATGTATTATTTTATTGATTTCTTTGTACGAAGTCAAACGTTTGTCCCATGTTGATAGAAATATTTGTCATCTTATGTTAATAAAATACACAAAGAGTTTCCTCCTCGTGATTGCCTTCAATTATTATTTACCCTGCTTTTTTGTGCATCAATAATTGAATGAATCCACACTCACACGTGCAAGACATGTACATTGGCACACCATTTTTATATATTTATTATAATTTATTAAATTTAACATATATATAATTATATTTCTTAAAGGATTAACATCCAACGTATGACATCTTACTTACAACTCCCTTAATCTGACAATTACAATTTTTTTTTTTTACTCTGATTTGTATGCTTTTTAATTTTTAGTTTTATTATTAGTCATGTCACGATATTCGTCTATTAATTGCATTTTTTATTTAAATTTTTGTCTTTTTTACTAGAATTTTGGCATGACATCTGATACGTCACTCAAACTCGTTGCTATATAAAAAAATTTCAATTATTTCTGGAGATGAAAAAAATAATAAATATGTAATTTACCCTTAACATAGATTTAAAAATTACTACAAAAGCTTATAAGTAAAAGCTATCCACTTCAATATGATAATGTAATAACTAATATAGATAATGATGACATTTCAAGAATATAAAAAAAAATAGAAATATCAAGTCTGCTAGCCAATGAATTATTTTAATGCTTGAGCATTTATTTAGGAAGATAACTCCAATTATTAAAGCCAAGAGTGTGATTAAATAAAGTTTTTTGGGTGTTAGTTGAAAAAAGATAAAGCATCAAGCCAACTTGTGCACTCACTGACAAAGTTCACTTATCATCAGACTTTAAACCTTAATATCCGCAAATTGTATGAAATATTTTTATGGGAAAAAAAATTGTATTTTGTATTGTCAAATTTGAATTATATTCATATGTTTTTCAATTTTTTTCTAATTTTAATAATTTTTCATGTGAAGTACAGATGTGACTTTGCATACATCAACATTATGATAGTGCTAAGTCAACACTGTAGTGATATCACATCAGCGATACATGAAAACAATAATTAAAATTGTAAAAAAAATACAAAGTTAGCTGGAATTTAATAATACAGTCGGCCAAAATTGCAAAGAAAAAAAATATATAATACAAAAAATGTAATTTTTCCATATTTTACTTAAGTTATACGTACAAATATTACATATTTACAAATTCATTCTTTTAAGGACATTTTAACCATATTTTATGAAAAACAATTTGAAGTCTTTTATTCAGTGGACAACATGGTACAGATGGGCCCAAACGTGATTATATTCGTGGAATCGCCGACTCGGCCCAAATCTGAACTAACCTGTTTACTAGGAGGCCTGCTCCAGGTATGCATGGGCTTGGTGTTTAGCCTTATATGATAGCCACATCACACCTAATCTAAATCTAAAAATTCAAAAAGATATTATA
>NW_027354691.1:0-2239 GCF_012295235.1 Primulina huaijiensis
CTACATCTAGAACAGCTAGATGTGAAAACGACATTTCTTCATGGAAATCTTGAAGAATAAATTTGTATGCTCCAGCTACAAGGTTTTGCGACAAAAGGCAAAGAGAACTTTGTTTGCAGGTTGAACAAATATCTGTAAGGTCTCAAACAGGCGCTGAGGTGTTGGTACAATAGATTTGATGTCCCATATCATGAGTATTGGATACAACAGACTTAGTGCAGACACTTGTACATATTTCAAGAGTCTGGTGATGATTATATCATTTTGCTGTTGTATGTGGATGTCGTGTTGGTAGCAGGTCCCAACAAAGATCAGGTTCAAGAATTGAAGGCAGTGTTAGCTAGGGAATTTTGTACGAAGGATTGGGACCAGCAAAAAAGATTATAAGGATGAAAGTCTACTGAGACAGAAATAACAGAAAGATTTGGCTTCCCAAAAAAATTATGTGAAGAATGTCTCACAATGCTTCAACATGCAAGATAGTAAGCTAATTTCGACCCTTCTCATTGTTAACTTCAAGTTATCCTTTGATATGCATCCAAGCAGTGAAACAGAGAAGATAAAGATGTCTCAAGTATCATATGCATCAGCAGTGAGAAGTTTGATGTTCTGCATGATCTGTACAAGATTGGACATTGCTCAAACAGTGAGAGCAGTTAGTCGGTGTATGACAAATCTTGTACGAAAACATTGGAACACTGTTAAGAGGATTCATAGATAAGTTAAGGGTACCTCAAATGCTATTATGTTATGGAAGATCTAATTTTATACTAAGGGGTTATGTCGATTCAGATTATGCAGGTAATCCTGAATAGAAAAAATATACTATTGATTATGTGTTTAACTTGTAGAGAGAGTAGTAAGATAAGTTTCAAAATTACAAACAGTTGTGGCATTATCTGCAACAGAGGCAGAATATATGACAAATAATCAAGTTTGCAATGAGGCAATATTTAATAAAAGGTTATTGGAGGTGATCGGTCACAAACAAGAGAAAGTTCATTCGTTTTGTGACAATCAGAGTACCTTGCACATCGCAAGAAATACAGTCTTTCATTCTAGGACTAAACATACTGGAGTTCAATTTCATTTTGTGCTTGAAGTAATAGAAAAAGAAAGTATAGATATTAATAAAATTTTTATAAAAATTATGTATATGATTTTCTGATAAAGCTAGTGAATACGGATAAGTTTGAGTGGTTTTGATCCTGGAGTGGCCTAGAGGAAACGTAACTAGCAAGAAATTACAAAATTGAAAGGATATGTGGAGATGTGTTTGATTTTCATTCAAATCTCAAAGTGAGATAAATGTCAGCAAATTAATATTTATGGTTGGTGGTTTGTTGATGGAGCTCTAGTCACTTCATTCTAATTATCCCAAATATCATTCAATTGTTCTCTCGAGCATCTCTTCTCCTTTGAGTGTGTAGTTTTATAATATTTGGGAGGTGTTTTATTCTTCTGTATTAAGAGAGTATGTGTTCTTTTTGGAAACACTGTGAGAGACTGTAACCTACAAAATATTATAGTAAAATCTTTTCATCTTGTTCTTGATTTTTCACCCTCATAATTTTTAGGGGTTTTACACGTAAAATCTCAATGTTCAATTTTATCTTTTATTTTCATATCTGTTTCTCAAGATGCCATATCTGAGACCCACAATTTCCTTGTACATGGCTCCTTGACTTTTTTTTTTGTTTCTTTATCTTCAAGTACGATGATTTACCTCAAATTTCAAGAGACGCGATTCTTGGGTTTTTTTATAATTAAGTTAAATTTTTAATTTTTTTTCAAAAATCATTTTAAAAAAAATTTTCACAAATACTGCAATCCGTGCATACGAACATGCTCCGTGCTTCGTAAGCACGAACCATGCTCCACGTCGTAAGCGCGGACGCTCCAACGTGGAGCCAGAGTCCATGCTTTGTAAGCACGGACTCTGTATATTTTTATATTTTTTGTCTTTCTCTTTTTGTGATTCATTAGTGTCCATTCATTTCCTGAATGAAGCTTTCACGTAATGTCTGAAGTTCTGAATTTTCACGTGAACTTCAATAATTGAAATCTAAATAGTCTTCAACATTCTTCGTGTATATAATTGATCATAACTTCGACGAATGAGTTATCAATTTTCTCTTAATTTTTCTCTCAAATTTCATTGGCAAAATGTCTAACATCGATGTACTCTTATATCTTGGTGGTCATGTAGTTATCGATAATGGATCGGTTGAATATAGCA
>NW_027354692.1:0-2240 GCF_012295235.1 Primulina huaijiensis
AAAAAAAAAAAAAAAAAAAAAAAAAAAAAAAAAAAAAGAAGAAGAGATGTTTACTTTCTTGGAAAATGTAACCCCAAAGATCCCGGAATTGTTTTAACCATGCTAGCTTTCTATCTTGGCCAGAATTTATACTCATTAAGTTTCAAAAAGTATCAACATATCATAAGATGTAGAAAGTAAATTACAAGAACTTCAAAGGATGATACAGCATGATTCCTTGATTGACTCACAGAAATGTTGAGCACAAAAATCAGTGGTATAACGAAGAGTAACAGGATGCAATGAGTTTTCATCACTGGAAATTATGAGCTTGATGTCACTATCTTCCCCGAGCACTTCCTTTGCCGAAGACTCTGCTGCAGGCGAACAATCCTTTAGTTCAATTATTTCAAGGGTCGAAATTTCTCCAATTTCATACGGGATTGCCCCCAGTGGACAGTAGTGGAGGATAAGGTGACGAAGGCTTGGGAAATGGTCCTTTTCAGTTTTCCACTCTGCTAAAGTTGATAACTGAATCAAGAGGAATTTCAATCGCTTGAATTCTCCGTCATTGGTCTCCCAGATTTTTCCTTTTGTGGCTCTGAGCTTCAGTTTGAGGACCTCGAGATTGGGCAAGATACCGATAATGGTCATTTGCTTCCAAGGAATTCGACAGCCTACTAACACCAATTTTTTTAGGGAAAAAGGGAAGACAAGGTTCTGAAAGTTATACTCACCTGGCCAAAAATCGAGGCGTAATGATTCAAGTTTGCACAAATAGACGAGATTGTTCAGAGATTCAAATGACCAGCCAACAGCATCCCTGCTGTACAAAAGTTTTAGCTTTTTAAGATTTGGGACCCTTTCGATGACCTCTCGCTTACAAGTGAAATCGATTATCTCTGAAAGTGTCTGGAGATATTCGAGAAAGTATGCATTCGTCCCTTCGCCTTGAACATCAGGAATATCAAGAAGATGAAAACCACCTATCAGAAGATGCCTTAGTTGTTTCATCTTCCAAATTTCAGATGGCATAGACTTTATCTGCATAACCCGAATAATAAGTGTTTGTAGGTTCCTGAGTCTAGATATTGAAGATGGGATTTCCCGAACATTGCCAAGATGAAGGTACTTTAGGTTGATGAATTCTAAAATTCCCATTGGAAACTTTGTTGATTCCATCCTAATGTTCAATACCTTGAGCAATCCTGAAGCTAGTTTAATTTGTTGTGAAATATTTATACCATGACAAACTAAAGAACGGGTCGTTAACATTACGTCCCTGATCTTGCGTCGATATTCATGTTCATTTGCAGGAGTATTATCACTTCCATCATACTCAATATTAGCATCTGAAGAGTTAAAATCTTCGAAGTACGGATAGTACGAATAATTACTGTCATCCGAAACATGATAGTCTTCATAATAATAGCGAAGGGTTAAGTTACTCTCCACTGAAGGAGATTCGTAACCGTGTAGGACATAACGCCGTAAGCTATTTATCTCCAAAAGATCATAGGGTGGTGCATCTGTATCCAAGACATAAAAAAGGTTTTCTTTTTTAGCCTCCCTAATGCATATGTCTCGAAATAGATCATGGATGCCACATCTCTTCGGCTTCCCAAACGAATCATATTTCTGCACGAAAACAAGATTTCTCTCAATGATCTCTCTCAAGTATTCTTCTGCAACCTGTTCTATGCTATTCCATCTACTTGGCTTTACAAATCCCTCAGCAACCCACAAATTCACTAGTCTAAATACTTCAATGGGACGATCTTCTTGAAAAAATCCAAAATACAGGAAGCATGCTTTCAAATGATGGGGTAAGTAGTTATAACTCAGAGTTAATATCTCCAATGTCGGGTCGTTAGTTGTCTTTAAGACCATATTTACATTCCCAGAAACATACTCCCAGCTTTCTTCTGTGTGCTTCTCCTTTTTAAGATGTCCACCAATGGCAGATATAGCTAGAGGAAGACCGTGGCATTGTCTTGCAATCTCCTTTCCAATTTCAACTAGTTCAGATGGACAATTTTTTTGGGGAAATATCTCTCGACATAGGAGACTCCAACTCGAATCCTCATCTAGAAGCTGCATCTCATGATAAGCGCCAAAAGAGTTGGTATATGCAGCCACTTTCGAATGTCTAGTAGTCAGTATGATTCGACTACCATTTTTCTTATCTGGAAATAGTCTTTTTAAGTCATCCCAAACCTGTATATCCCAAACATCATCTAATACAATTAAATACTTTCTGC
>NW_027354693.1:0-2240 GCF_012295235.1 Primulina huaijiensis
ACTCGTTGATGGTATGAGATGCCTATAAATAGCAGCGATTGAGGTTTCTAAGCACACACTATATAAGAAAATTTTACACCATTTATAGAGTGTGTCAAGTGCTTAGAAGACTTCAATCGGAAGAAAATCAGAGAAATTAAAAATTTTCAATGGTCGGAGGTAACGCTCGATTTAATATACGTAGAAACAAGATTTTGAGAAAAATATCTAACGTTTGGTATCAAACTCTTAATAAACGGTTGAACATCAAATTGTGCGGAAACGGTCCGATGAATTCTTGGACTACTTTATACTCCAATAATGAAATGTAAACAAGATAAGTAAATGAAGTAAGGAAGTAAATAAGTGATGTTTATGAAAGTTTGGAGACTCAAGTTCATACATAACCCCTTCTTCCACTTAAGGAAGTGTTTCATTATAAGACTTTTGTTTTACAAAATTTGTAACAATCAACTCCAAATTTAGACTTATCTAATTCCTAATTTGAAATTACTAGTAACTCAAATGGTTGAGACACGCAGTCTAACAACCAATACAACAAGTAAATAAGTGAATTCTCACATTCAAAGTGTCGAACAACTCTTCAAACATTCTATACAGAAATGGTCAAGTGGTTTGACAGAGGCCCTTGATGGTCTTTGAAGATCTGATAAATGTTCATGGATGTGAGAGCTGATGAGTATTAGTGAATAATAATTAGGAGTGCTATGAAATCTTTTTAGAGAATGTAAGCTTGAATGTGTGTTTTTGTGAATTTCTCTATTTTCAACTCTTACATCCTCTATTTATAGTAATTGTTGAATTTTCTCGTTCAACGATAACTTGTACTTTTTCCCGACAATATGGACATGTCACCATCAGTCATTGTAACTACCATTTAACGCTCATTAATATCCTTCAAGATTTTGCGACTTTAGTGCATATTTTATCAAAAAGCTTGTCAGACTACATACTTTCTCTCATTCGAGATTTGATATGATCTTTTTGTAATCTTTCGTCTGTATTGTTGACTTGCAATATTCTTATGGAAAACCTAAAATCCAACCATTTACAGTGATGTTGGGAATTAATGTCTGAACTTTGTGCACTGCTTTAAATGTTTATGACCAATCAACTGGAGTAAAATAAATACAGAGGTTAGATGGATCAACATTATGAGACCGCTTGAACGTAGCCTTGAGATCAGTTGAACGTTTATCTACTGAATCTTAAGTAGAACGATCGAGTGTTTGTAGTATAAAACAAACAGTAGTTTGATCTAACACAATAAGTTATTATTATTCATAATCAAAACCAAGAGATCTAACAGTTTTGCAAGTGTTCATTGATTTTAAATTAGTTTCTTTTTTATTGTGTTTTTAATTTTAAAATATTTAATTTAATTTTTTCCCGATCAGTTAGCAAGTTTAATTTTTTTTTCTACGCCCATGTTGTATGTATGTATATATGTTCCAAGATCTTTTAACAAACAAAAAGGTGTATGAGCTAAGTACATCCTCTCTCGTGTATCTTACCTTTTATGTGATAAAAAAAAGTCCAACTAAAAATGCGCATAATATTGCAGGTACAATGACACAACTCTTTGAAGTAGCACAAGAAGAGAGTTCCATCCTATATCTTTGGACTTATATTGCTGCAACCTTTGCCCTCACCGGATGGTCTACTGTTTTCATGTGGATCTTGTCGTCGTGAACATCCCTTCATTTTGAATCATAATTAAACAAATGCTCAATCGATCCGTCGCGTTTCCAGGATGTGACTAGAAAAATATATTTCAATTGTTCGTTTTTGTGCTATGCATATCTTATATTATTTGATTTTTTTGGTTTATTTATGTGTGATATGTGAATAGAAAAATATAATTCAATTTTTTGTTTTTGTGCTATGCATATATTTTATTATTTGATTTTTTTTTTTTTGCTTTATTTATGTGTAAATTTACCTTTCCAGAACAATATGTTGTGTTGCTGCTTTATGCGGATAACCTTATTTACAAAAACTATGGATATTGTTTTTCTTTAGTTCTGATTATTATGTTGTAGTTTTTAAAAAAATTCAAGATATTGGCTTCCTGTGGTGTCAATGTTGAACATAACTAATTTATGTATATTGTTGTTTTTCAATAATTTTTGTCTTTGTTCCAATACAACAATAATTGACTTAGAGGTCTATATATAGGGATGACAATGGGTAGGTATGGGTCGGATTTCATACCTCCATCTCCATACCCATTTATTAAA
>NW_027354694.1:0-2242 GCF_012295235.1 Primulina huaijiensis
GAAATTCTTAGACACGCAGATGCAAGATATGTACGAGGTTCTTACCTGTGCAGCGTAAAATTTGTTTTGTTAGAAGTTGGGGCTGAGGTTCTGGTTGCTCGACTCGAGAGAAGAGCAGCGGACGGGCAGCACTTCATGCCTGCTAAACTCTTGCAATCTCAGTTGGATTTGCTTCAGGTTGATGAATCCGAAGGAATCCTGAGAGTTGATGCTTCACAAGATCCCCAGACTACTCTAAAAAACATACTAACTTTAATTCATTCATAATTTCACCTACATCCGAATTTCGATGAGGCTACAACATATATAAGTTCTTCGATCACCTTCATCAATTATTTTTTTTGGATTTTCATAGGAAAATTTATTAATGATGACTCATGTTGGATGTGAGCATGAGAAAGTCATGCTGTGGTAGCTACTGTATTAAATGAAAAACAAATGGTTCTCTTATTTGCCTTGAATTATACTTGAAATAAATTTGAAATGCAGCACTTATTAGAGAAGGTAACATATTTCTTTTAGATTTTTATTTATTTCTCTCTTTTACTGTCACTATATTGCCTGCATTTCAGGTAAGGTTGGAGGGCTGAGTCACCAAAGTCATTAAATTCAAAATTTTGTTTCCTAACAAAATTGCTTTTTTACAGAAAATTAAATTATATCCCATATTGCTGGGCATATTATAAATTAGGCAGCTTAAGTTTCATTAGGCCGCACCTTTTGTGGGCTAGTCTTCCAACTTTTGGTGTATTTATCTATACTTTTGGTGATCAAATAACGTATGAAAAAACTAATCTTGATATCAGTTGGACTAAGGCAAAAATATGTGAAAACATTTTGTTAACTTGTATAATGGTAACTCTTTAGCAATTTTAAGACAATTTCAATGTTAGTCGTTTATGTATTGGATCTTAATATTTTTCGTTTAATTAATTATAGTTCTATAATTATGTTCCTGACTATAAATTTTAGTCTTTTTCATCTAAATCATATATTGAATTATTGATATAATTTTTAAATTTTATAATTATGTGATTTAAAAAATATTTCGTGACATGCATACATGTTTAACATCGTAATTTTAAAAGTTTAACAATGATATTACTCATTTAATTACCTGATTTGGCAATAATAACTAAAATTGATTTTCAAACATAGTTCTAAGACTATTTTTTCTACGACGTGAAAACTCGCAGCTTCTATCTTTCGACGTGTATTCGGTGAACACCAGGTTAATCCAATAGTCTTCAAACCACTCTAACTAGGTAAACCGTACTAAACAAACTTCTATGTGATAGACTTGTTTAAGAAAATGATAGCGAAAATCGAACTCGTGATAAATTGATAACGTATTCGCCTATTCTACCAACTCAGATGCCATATTAAAGATATTTATATAACTATAATTGATTCAATAAAAAATACATAATAAAAACATCACATTTCAATACATACAAAACTGAAACTGACATTTTTGTCTATTTTTAATATCGAATACATTACAAGTATGTCTAACATTCTACACAAGTTTTAACAAATAATCAGGTAAGCTTTTATGGCACACATTATTACATTGTATGTGATGTCCCATCTACTACTACTACTAAACCCAAAAAAAAAAAAAAACAAATGTTTTATTTAACTATTATTATAGTTTTACAGCATATAGTTGGTATCTGTGCGATTAATAGTGCTTATGAATTGATGGATGGAAAAAAAATCTAACAAATATCATAAATTTTTCCCTGTTCAATTTCCAGTTGTTGGTTATGTCTCTGTGGTGGTTGTAATTATCTTTAATTCTATTCTATTATTATTATTATACTGCTACACTTGGATTATACTATACCATCAATTGATAATATAATAATATTTGGTCAAAATAAGCAATAATTTAATGTGCGAGTGGGCTTCATATGTCAACCTATGTCTCCTGATCAACATTCCCTAAATCATTTTTTTTTTCTTATTTCACACCCTATCCTTATCAATGCCTTGCACATTTTTTTATTTCCTAATATATTATTAAACTTGGATATAATAATTGGTTGTAAATTATTTGATTTCAACTGCATACATGCCTGATGTTGAAAGTCCAAAGACATGACCGCAAGTGGGTAATAAATATAAGTATTTTCGAGGGTCACGCAACAATTTAAATTATAGAAACCTCAGCACAAACATGCATCTTTGACTATACTTTCAATTAAAAGAATCTATTGCGTAGCTACCATATAATATA
>NW_027354695.1:0-2242 GCF_012295235.1 Primulina huaijiensis
TTATTATTATCTATATTCGTTCACTAATGGTTAGTCGATTTCCTTCAAAATTATTAGGGAAAATTATATAATTATTTCTTTGTGATATCATTTTTATTATGTTGGTCCTATATGTTATCAAATTTCAGTCCGTGTCTTTCGATTTTTAACATCGCTATCACAATAAAAAAAATGACTAAAATGTCAAAAAAACAAATATAACATATTAAAATTTGAAAATCGCAAATAAACAAATATACATGACTAAAAGTTTCCAAATTATTAACACTGTCAACGCAAACCTTCTTTCAAGTCAAAATTCAGGCTCAAGCCTCGTCATTTCATGTTTGGATCTTCACAGTTTCTTTAGTTATTTTATAATACATATGAAGAAACAAGTTAAAACTAAAAATAATAAAACAAATATTACTGAAAGTAACATAAGAAACTGGTTTGCACCTCAATTGTATCCTTCATGAAATAGAATTTTGAGGGTTCAGCTTTTTATTGTGTAGCAAAATGTGCCATCGTTTTCAAAGCACAATCACACACACATGAGAGTGTAAAAACCGATAAAGATGGAAAGGCAATACTCGTAATTAATGATCTGAGGACTCTGAAACATGTTTTTGGCATCTTCACCCAAACATTTCCCCCCTACTCCCCCTCTATACCTACCTACCTACCTACCTATGCCTCTCTCTCTATACACACACACACACTACGTATATATATATATATATAGAGAGAGAGAGAGAGAGAGCTATGTTCATGTATGTGTATGGGTAGCCACAGAGCTACAGTGGTAGACAGGTAGTATGTTTCACCTTCAAGTTTTATAAATGAAATAATCTCATATTTAAGCAAATATTAATTTATAATTTATATTCAAATCTATGTTTAACGAATCAAATGAGAATTTGTAGCAAGGCTCCACGAAAAAAGTTGGAGCTAAGCTATGTGCATTACCATACCTTGCCATTGATGTTTTTCAAGTTGCAAAAACAGGGGAAAATAAGAGCCCATTTTCAGTGTAAGTGCCAAAAGTTTAGACAAGGACTGTGTATTGCTTGGCTTTTGTACACGAAAATAGATGTCAAACCCAACTGACCTTAGACCACAAAAGTTTGGACATTAGATGGATCGAGGAGATTTTGAATCTAACTCCTTCAACTTTTAACAGAAACCTTACAAAGACATGTTACGATTAGATTGATGAATTTTAAATATATTTAAATACATTTTTATAGTTTAGAGAAACGAGATCATAAATTTCAAAAACACACTCCTTATATGTTTATGTTAATATGATGAATTTTAACTTCACTCGATAACGGAGATATTTTCATTTATTTTACTTTGTGTAACTAATGTGTAAATAAGTAACATTTTTTTTATAAAACCTCTACTGATCAAAATCCACTCCATCGTCACTATCAAAGTATAAATTATATTGTTGGATCGCCTCGTATTAACTTAAGTTTTGGGAAAAGTGATTTTCTATTGTGTGTGTATTTTGTTTTTAAAAAAGTTGATTTCAATTGGTCAAAGATTCAAAACCAATGGTGCACAAAACACTATATATTTTATTAAATTGTTCAAGAGGCTTTTGCTGCTTAACACCAACCCAACATGCATATCATACATATTACTTTCAAGAATATAAATGGGGAATGCTCGAAACATTTGTTATAACGTAATAGAAAATGAAGCATTGTAGAGGAATATAGAGATCACAGGTACAGACGACCCTTTTTTTTGGTGGAAATAAAGGTACAGCCAACTTAGCATGAGGTGAAAATGCAGATTTTGGTTAACATGTGCGCTTTGTCAATGAACGAACATATGAGTGAATGCACAAGCAGAAGTTAGTCCTCGAATATCCTACATAACCCTTTCTCAGCCCTCATCTCCCTCACTGCCAACACCATGCATAAAACATTAACCTCATAGTAAGATTCTCTTCTCTACCACTTAATTTTGATCGGCTAGCCGTGGTTTTTGTTTAATGGTAAAATGGCTAGGTTCGTTAACTTGATATGTTTCAAGAACCACAGATACACACAGATTTTGACGCAGCATTATGTAAATCAGGTGACACATCAGCCTACCAATTTCTCGTTTACAAGTTCCATCACTGGTATCCACCTTAGTTCACACAGACAAAACCAGATGAAATTCAATGAGTTAGGTACATCGCTATTAGATTTTTCTATAACAAAAGTGAAGGGATTGCCAAGAGTCCCAGAATTTAAAATCTGAG
>NW_027354696.1:0-2242 GCF_012295235.1 Primulina huaijiensis
TGGGGTCTTGTGCTGTACAATAATCTTGAAGCCTTGCTGTTGTTTCCTCTGGAGTTGCTTATAATGGGAGAATTGAAGAAGATAGAGCATGAAATTTCAGATGAGTCAGAGTGGCATTCTTTTCAGGTTGTTTTGCCTGTAGGATTGTCGTGTCTGTTTGGTTTAGCCATCTCCTTTTTCGGGTTCTCTTGTCGCAGAGCCATATCAGCTACGGGGTTCACTGTTCTTGGCATAGTGAACAAATTACTGACAGTTGTGATCAATCTTGTTATTTGGGATAAACACTCGACCTTTGTGGGAACTGTTGGCTTGTTGATTTGCATGGTTGGAGGCATTTTGTATCAACAATCTAGTAGCAGCAAATCTAAACCAGCGAAAGAAGTAGTAACTCAAGAGAGTGTAGAAGAACACCAGAAGCTGCTTGAAATGCAAAATATTCCTGAGAATAGTGGCGATGAAAAGAAAGTTGCTGAAGTGGGAGAAAGAAAATCATAGGCCACCTTTAAAAGGATTTTTGTTAGGTCGATAATATTAATTTACTTGTCCAAATGGTTGATGATTGATGGGTTTTACGAATGAATAGATCTCACCCTCTTTCAGATGCACCTCACTTTCCAATTCTTTCTTTATGTAGATTGTTATCCAAATCAGCCCTATGATTGAGGATGTGATCCTTGAAATGTTAACCTCATGATATCTTCGAGAATGGTGGCATACATATCTCAATACATCAACTGTGAGTAGAAAACGCCATTTCAGTCCTTTTTCGTACATGTTTTATTAACATGTTTCAACAAATCATTATGCAAATTTTTAATACTATGATTGTCTTGGATTCAAGCCATCTATGGTTGGACATCTTTAGAACAATATCGGCATTTTATTGTGAGGATGCGAGGTGGGAATCTATTGCACTAGTACTGACCAAAGATTAGCTTATTCATAGGCAGTTATTAATTATTAAAAATATTTTCTTTGCATAGGTTTACGATTTCAGGCTTACCAGAAACTCATCTTTTTTAAATAGCAGTTAGTTAAATGCATGGATGCTGTCCTGTATTTCCTTGCTCATACTATCAGGGTGGACTCAATGTTTTTTAATAAAGAAAAAAAATCGTGGACACGATGTTTTCGATAGAGATGACTGCTTTGCTCGCATTCTATTGAGCCTGCCCCTCTGAAGAACGTAGATGATAGATCTGAAGTTTAGCATTCTTCACCTAATTATGTTCAGTTTATCTAACCCCTCGTCATCCTATACTTTTTTTTTCTACTTCGAAATACCTATTAATCAACATCTAGTATGTCAGGTATACGGGTAACATGCTGAAACCTTTAACCATGAAAATAACATGGTTTGATTAGGCAAGTCCCCGAGTAAACCCAAGCCCGAAATCAACCACCAAACCCACAATATTTTGGGTGTGTGTGATCCAATCGATCTCAAATCCAACCTGAGTTTGAGCAACTAAATTGATCCAATAGTGGAAAAGTTGGTTTTCTGGACGCGAATGTCCTAGATTAGAATCAAACCAAAAGCGTGTGAGCGTGAAACACTGAAATCGCCTCATTTAGAGAATCCCTCTTTTCAGTTTCGCAATTGCTGGCAAAGCGTACTGCACATGTGATCAAAAACACATTTGACATATTATTTGAATGTATCAAAACCTGAACTAGGAAAGAAAGAAAGAAAAAAACCCTTTTAATGAAAGAAAAAACAAAAAATTCAGAAACAAAAAACCCTTTTGATGAAAGAAAAACAAAGAATTAAACTAGTTTATGGAAATAACCCCCTAAATAATTCTAACTAAATAAAAACCCACATTTTGACGAAAGAAAAGCAAAAAAGTTAGTCAATTTTACTGAAATAAAGCCCTGAAAAATATTCAAAGCAATTTGAAAATCCAAGCCACTTGATCTTGTCCACCACTCTTTCAAGTCTCGGAAACTCTGCCATCTCCTCTTCATAAACAGTGGTTTTCTCTCCCACCATTGTTTCGCCATAGACTTCATCATTCTCACTTGACGTAGAAGAATCGGTACTGAACTGCAACGGTTCGTAATACATGCCAAAAAGTTGATTCCGATGACATTTCCAAGAACTATCACATAAACTGAACCCGCAAGCTTGGCAGCCAGGCCGATCCTAGCAATTTTTGGGCCCGAGTCTAATTTTTTTAGAAATTTTCTCATCGTATGTTCATATTTTTTAGTTCCATAACAATTTTTTCGAATTAAATCA
>NW_027354697.1:0-2242 GCF_012295235.1 Primulina huaijiensis
TTTTCCAAAAAAAAAAAAAAACCGTGACTTTTGCGTGAAGGATGAGTTTGCCATAGCTGAGTAATACCATTGTGTTTTAATAAAACATCGAGGTATTATTCGAAATGTAAGACAGTCACGTATTATTCGAAATGTAACATAGACTGATCCGAATGATGAATGGCTGACAATTGGCATGGGAATTGCGTGAGACATATATAATGTTTGCAAATGCTTTTAAAAAATGAATATGGATTTTTTCTTTAAAAATTTGCCATAACATTAGACCAGGATATAAATTCTAGACAATTACATGATATGGCAATTATGAGTGCCAGTGATATCCTGATGACATCATCAATTTATGGCCATGTTTCTTGAACTGTCACAACAGTATTAGATTAACAGGACAACATTCAGTAAAAACCCTCAAAAGTAGAGGTGGCCTACAGGAGAAAATCAAGAATTTGCAAAGAATTAACATAATTGGTACACTCATGTTATATATATGTATGTATATTTTTTTAAAAATTCTTTATAGTTCCAAAAGAATTTGTATGAACCTTGACTTTCCGAAGCACTAAGAAACCTGCACAAATGTTTCGAAATGCTCTTTACTTGCAGTCATTCCCTCTTACCCTCTTCTTCTTCATCCACATCAGAAGAATCCCCATCTTTTCTGTCTAAGCTGACTAAACCGATACTGCCTTGAGGAGTTTCTTTGACAAGGGATTCAATTTCTTCTTCATCATTCCCTTCTTCCTTATTGCCCGAGTATGCGTAACTGGCAGAAGTCATGTTGTGTTTATGAGTAATGAGTCACATTGTTTGCCAAATATAATAAGTAGAAAGGGAGGTCCTACAACTGTACACACCCGAAATTAATCAACTAATTAATTTCTTCGCAGATAAAATCCGAAATTGCCCAACATTATCAACTGTGTAATTTAGAATTCGAAAGGAATGTTGCATGTACGTAGGGTAGATCAGTAGAAGACTTCAAAAACTCCAAAGTAAGATAAATTTGCAATGTGGGTCATATTCTCTCTTGTTATATATTCCAGTGAAAAGAAAAGGGCTGCATTAAATAAAAAATTTAAAATTTACCGCTGGGAGCTTTGTGATGGAGCCCAGAGGAAACAGATAACACAAAGCAACGCAAATGCAAGAATGTCCCAGAAAGCAGTGATAATCCAGGCACTAGCCCACTTCTCGTTGAAGGGGTCTGTTGCCTTGAAGTAAACCTGCAGGAAGTAGAGTCAATAGGTAATCAAATGTTAGTCTCCAATCTCCAGGAATATATGCAATCAAAACAAAGTTGTGAAAAAGTAAAAAATAACAAAATTTGGAAATTTTTTTCAGACGTACTAATGGACGTTTCTCAGTAAGTGATGTCTGGAAATCAAAATACAAGTTATACAACCTAATGTTCAATTTAAGTTGGAGATAAAAGAATTTTCATTTCTGTTTTAATTCTACATCCTACTCCAGTTTTCCTTGATTGTATTATCCACATCAAGGACAACAGGTCTGGAGGCAGGATAACCCCTGCTAAAGATTGCAACAACATTTTTTGTTTGATATTCATATTCAATATCCAGGTTTCTGCAAATTCCGAAGAAAAATGTTTTCCTACCAGTACATAAATTTTTATCATCACAATGATATCTAACATGAAAAAGAAACTTAATTATGAGCGGATTGGAAAAGAATAAGCTGAAATAAGAACATACCTCATATCCAATCCACACAACAGACAAAACAATTGTAACTGCTAGAGCATTTGAAAATTTCCTGTATATCTCCAATTTAATTGAACTTCTTTTAGCCTGAAAACACGGAAGTATGGTAAAAAATATGGTAGGTGCAGCATAGTAGAGAAGATAACAAAGAAATCCGGATGGCGGATACACAACTCAATCACAAAATGAAGGTGTTAAATGTAATGATACCTGCAGTTGATCTAGTGTTTTGGAAAGAGAAGTGAATATCCACAAAATTAAGAAGGCATCCAATATTGCAACAGGAAGGACAAGAAAGACTCTGGCTCGTCCTGCTTTGTCATTTATTGTACCCACATACTCAGCAATATTAAGCATTTCTGATGCCAAGAAATAAGTTATACCAAGGAGAAGCACCTTTGGTGTAAGACCGCCAAGCGTGGGCCGGACAACACCATATCCCATTGCAACAGAAAGAATCAGAAGGCGTGAAATAGTTCTTCTAATGGCTCCAATTGTCACAACCCAGGTTGTGATCCCCA
>NW_027354698.1:0-2248 GCF_012295235.1 Primulina huaijiensis
TCACTCAAATCATTTTAAAATTAAATAAATAAGTTAACAATTTAAGTATATGCATGGGTTTTACGTGTATTGAATTTTTGGGTTCTACACTCTCGCTGCCTTCTTCACGTACATAACCAGGGCATCTCCATATTATAGATAAAAAATACTTGGGTGGCTTTCCCATCCATATCTCATATGGTATTTTATCTATTAATTTTTTTATAGATGTTCATCAACAGTTCTGTGGTCTCAAGTGCAAATCCTCAAAAGGATGGTCGCAATTTAGTGAATCACACCATAGATCGAACCATGTCCATCGATTTTCGATTTTGACGTTCTGACATAAAATTAATTGTGGTGTGCAGCCACTTTGATAGAATCACATTCTATTTAAGATAATATTGGAATTCAGCATTCAAGTATTCTCCACTTCGATGAGATCAAATTATTTTAATACTTTTTCTTAATGGTTCTTATATTTCAGATCTGAATTTTTTAGACTTTTCAAAAGCTAAAGACTTGTATTTAATTAAATAAACATACTCATACCTCGAACGGTCCTCAGTAAAGGAAATGAAGTAAAAATACTCCTATTTGGTGCTAAAACTTATTGGGACATCCACATTTTTATGGATCAAATCCAATAAGATCATGTGTACTTTCTACTTTGTACTTGGAAAAAATTATTTTCCTTTTTTATGGTGGTCCGGTAAGTCGTAAGCATATTGACTAGATCTTCAAGGCTATCTTCTATCTCATTCATATCAAAGATCACCACAAAACCTGTAAAATGAGAAGGGGAGTGACAACAAGACGATTTTATCATGGAACTCGTTGGGAATTATCAATTTTAGGCCCACCATTTTCTCAATAAACCCAATCAAATGGACGCCGCGCTCATGGGCTGAGGCCCTTTATTGGATGTGTGTGGCCAACCTTGATAGCAACATGTCTAATTGTACGAGTTTGAGCATCATATAACTCTTGTTATGTGTTTAATAATGTGAACATCATTTATATGAATTTGAACACCATACAACTCTTGCACGTTTATATGAATGTCAACAACATTCACTATTTCTTCAAATTGCCTTTTCAGTTCATTTGACATAGAAACCAGAATATTACACTTTAGATTGCTGACAATGGTCCCACCATCTGACATTCTTCTGCCCTTCAACAAAACTGATATTTCAAGTGTCTATTTCGGATAAGACCTAGTAAGTGTGTATGTTGTTTCTTTCCGATGAGAAAACGATATTCAGTTTTCTCAGCCAATCTTGAAATTAGTTTTGGTTATCTAGTTTTGATTGAGTTTAACTGATAGTCGATTATGTGACAAAAGGGAAAATATATTGAATATGAAACAAATAATCATTTCCGACTATTTTAAAATATTTTATAAGTTAAAAAATATGGACTTATGTTTTATGAATTAACTTCCACTATTTTAGACATTTTCACCACTCTATGATGAAAAGGAGAAATTTTATTACATTATTAAGTACGCAATGCCCTATTGCTAAATTATGATCTCAAATAATATCAGTCAAACATAATTTCCAAAAGTTAGAGCCCAATTGTGACCCCTTGCAACCCTAACATAATTTGACGCATGTTTGTTAAGGGACCAATAATATGATGTTTATCTTTACGTGTCTAGTCCGACCATCAATGTTGAATCATGGAGAACGGTCTTCATGAGGTCTCCCAATAATATGAGCTGAAGTCATAAGAGTTCCACCTAACTCACATAAAAAATTCGGTAGAAGTCACTGCTTTCGGGCATTCAGCCCTCCCCAATAAAATGATCCAGACACTGCCATCAGATAGCATTAATCATGCAACCATCATTGATGAAACACAAAAAAAAATTTATGATCTGTTAATTTTTCCTTTATGTGATTTGAAATTTTGAATCTAAAAAAAAAATAGAGGATTTTAAATTTGAAAATTTGTCTTATCAATAATTTAAATTCTTATGTCATGTTATTTTTATATTTTTCGGATTCATGAAACTCTTATAATTATATAATAACACGCATATTAATTATTTATAATATATCAAATACATTATAAAAAAAGTATAATCGATAACTAAGAGCTATTTGATATGTGAGAGCCATACATAGATCTGCGTCGAAGACCTAAGTAAATATAGGGATGCGAATGCAATATTACATAAGTTTACAATATTTTGCATGTCTTCGATTTTAAAAACTCACTACAAGAAATTCAACATACAACCACACTCAAAAGACAACGG
>NW_027354699.1:0-2266 GCF_012295235.1 Primulina huaijiensis
TCTTTCTCCATGTTAGAAAGGGCAATGAGTTTCTGCTTCTTGTAATTGTATAAAGCCATTCGATGGAGTACCTTTTATAGACTCTGTAAAAGTTAGTGTATGTATTCAATTCTACATTAAAAGCAATTACCTTCCTGGCAGCAGAATAATCCCAGCATGATCAATTCAATTCATACTTTTGCTGTGAGACTAGAGTGTGATCTGGTTTTGACTTGTCTCTTTTGGATGCACCACATCCTTTCTGTCCGGTTTCTGGTTTTCGTCTTGCCAGAAGTGAGTTGATTGATGTTTTTGTTTTCTTGTATTCGAAGAGATTCAAATGGCCGTTCAGTGTCCTCCTACACTGGCATGCTTCACAATGTTTATAGTTGCTGTTTTGATATTTCATGAACCGGGCTACCATTGAGGTGATCCTTCTTTACTTTATACGCCCCCTTCTTTTCTCTCTCTGTTTACCAATTAGCTGATATGTGTCTCCATTGTAATATTTTTGGTTTTTGACTATCGAAATACTAGTTTTGCAACCGCAGGCTCAAGTTATTCATTTTTTCGACCCTCCTTGGTCGCACGGGAGTCATTTGAATGATCTTCAAGTTGTTTTTCTCTTTGATATTTGCATCCAATGCTCAGTTTTCATGAACATCAACGAATTGCACTTGGGCAGGAGATGGTTTGAATTATGATAGTTTGAGCAATCCTTCAGTCCCTAACCTTGTGGCACACAGAGTTAAGGTATGGCATCATTTTGCGTTGCATTTATTTTTCTAGAGGCATCACTTTCAACTGGTGATTGGATGTTTGGCTAGAAGCCTAGAATCGAACTTGTAGTCTCACCCCGGGAGCCGAGTTATATATGTTAATCTGAAGGATCTCTTTCAACTGGTGATTGGACATGCTGTTAAATTACACAAGTCCTGTTCTTTTAAGAGATGACATTATTTTCTCTTCTTTTGTTACATGTTTAGTAAAACGAGCGGTAGATGCTATGGATGCAAATTATCTGGCAGACGGGCATGATTTATTGTCAGTCTGTGGATGGCAACTTTCTCGCATGTGTTGTTCCTATGCTTGTCTAAAAGTGTTTTATGAGGCGGCATTCGATCTCTCTCGCTGTCAACGATTTTCAGTATTTTGAGCTACTGGTCGAGTTAATCTTCAACCCTTGTTCCTTTTTTTAAAAGGGATATTGAATTGTTGCGTCCAAATTTGGTATACAGTCTCCATTTTCCCAGTGGAGTTCGATGATATCTGCACAAGCTTAAAAGACAGTGGACAGTGGTGCTGCAATTAGCTAACTTGTCTTCTGTGCTTAGGATATGCTCTTTTAGGGGAGTAAAACTTTGGTTAAAATATATCAAAACTGATTAATTTGGAAATTCGATTCTTACTTTTAAAAAATTGGCTCAATTTGTTTATTTGGTTTGCTTATGATTATCGTTATAAAAATTGGTTAAATGGATTTACTGATTACTGAGAAAAAAAAAAACCATTATTGATAAAATCGGAAGTAATGGCTTTGGTTTTTTAATAAATATAAATCCAATCGAATGTTTTTAGTAAACGTTCTAATTTTCAATTTTTTCTTCTGAATTTACGGAGTGGCCATTTTTTTTTGTTTGGTTGGTTCGCTTTTTTTCTTCCTGAGCTATACAAATATAATTTGATATTCTGTTCGAAAATCAAATTAACTGAGGAAAGGAAATTTAATAACTCTATTTTAGAACAGTTGCAATTCACCATTAAGATGTAATAACATCCTCGTAATTATGATTGTTCACTTTATGTGAAATTGTTTTGTTTGAAGTTAAATCAATATAAACACCAGTAATTGTAGTAGTCCATCAAATTCAATTCAATCGCTCCAAAATCCTCAGTCCTGTTCAGAATTCTTATTTTTCGTTCCTAATCATCGCCAATTTCATAAATTTTAAGCCCTTCGTGCTATGGATTTTGTAGAGGTGTTAGCCATCTTCGGACCCGGAATCTCTGGTGCGGTATTCGGAGTCGGCTGGTGGTTTTGGGTTGATGCTGTTGTTTGTAGCGTCGTCAAGGTTCCCTTCGTTCACTATCTCCCAGGTATTTGTCCTCAAGTTATAGATACAAAGTTTGGTTTTGTCATTATATATTGCGTTCTGTTATTAGATTTTTTTTACCCGTTTGCTATTTGCAGGAATTTTTGCATCTTTTGCTGCTTTGATGTTTAATTGCGTGAAGAAAGAGGATATTGATTACTCGCCCTACGATGAAGGAGAGTGGAGGTATCTTC
>NW_027354700.1:0-2267 GCF_012295235.1 Primulina huaijiensis
AAAAAAAAAAAAAAAAAAAAAAAAAAAAAAAAAAAAAAAAGGAATCACAAAAATAAGGAATGCAAACGAGCAAGTGGAAAAAATAGAACCTGCTGGCAAGACCTGGAATCCCAAGCTCTGATGGTGCTGTCACTAGAACAAGAGTACAACAAATGCGGAGACGATGGCCCAACGAATGAAATTTGATTGATAGTCGCGGAATGTCCTTCACATTGGCCAAGGTACTGCCCGGTCGCAGGTGAGTACAACTTCACCTCATTGGTTGAAAGTGATACCGCCATTGACGTCCAATCGTCCCTAAAACAATCAAATCACGACAGCTCCTCGGTATCAGATAAAGACTATGCAATTCGACGAAAAAGAAGAAATTGAGAGTGAAAACATACTTGGCAGCAATTTGGAATACGTAATCATCGCCGAAGTTAGTTTGAATCGAGTTCTTGAGCCCGTGCCGTTTGAAAAGTGTTGATTTAGTAGCAGATGTTTCTTCTTCTACTTCCATCACATCCTCGATTTCCATTGACATTGCTCCTGTGGCCTGTTTGTTTGAGCGAGAACATGAAGACTAGGGTTTTGGACCTTGTTATTGGATGAAGCTTAGTTTTTTTAAAACAAAAAAATTAACAAAAACCAAGCTTACTATTTTTAATGCTTAGTTTTTTTTTTAATGCTTAGTTTTTTATTAAAAAAACCAAGCTTAATATTTTTAATTAGAGTATAACCAAGCTCCAATTTGGCTCGGGAAAAAATCGAATATATTCAAATTTAGCTCGAGTTATATAAATCAAATATTTTTCAATTTGATTTGAAATATTGACAAATTGTTTTGATACATTTCCATCTCTAGTCACCATCTCGGACCACAAATTTTAATTTGATTCCTTTATTCGATTTTAGGGAAAAATTCGACCAACTCGACTAACTAGAAAACATTTTGGGGTATAAACGCAGAAAGGGAAAGTTTATCATTCCATGAATTCAAAATACAAGCTACGCCACATGTAAAAGAAAACGTTTTTTTTATCCCAGAGTTCAAAAAAGGGATTTAACCGGGACAGGGTAAAAAGATGGATAGTTGTGTCAACAAAAGCATGTTTTGCAACATAACACTCTAAAGGTCAACGACCCAACAACAAAGGCCGGGGTCCTCTAAACTAAATATTTAGATAATTACAAACTCTGCAACGATTCAACTTTAGCCTCCGCAGCTACTCCCTCTCCCGCGACTTTATCATCAGCTTTGTCTTCGGGTTTATGTACCTCTGCATTAGACATAAGATGCACATAGCAACGAGACAAATCAAGAGCTAGAGCACAACCAGAAGACTGAAACCATATGAAACGTGAATATGCTGGTCAACAAGATGGAAGATCACAAAGTATAAACAAAGTGAACCAGCCCGACAAAGTGACACATTTTAATCACCAGAAGTTTAGGTAAAAGGGTTGATAAAAATTACATTCGATGTGCATTCCCCGATACTTCGTAAAATAGCTCTCACTGTGAGACATTCATGGAGTAAGGGAAGGAGAACAAAACATGAAAAAATGTAGGTTTCACCTTTTTGGCCAAAGAAGAAAAAGAAAAATTTGTGAAGAAAGTCATATATAGTAGACATCCACAATCAGAACAAAACTGCTACCATCACTACCAATAAAACCTATATTAGTAGCAAAAAAGAAGCTTGCGAAAAAAGTCCCATTTCTTGATTGACTGCCCCTTGATCGTATTAGATGTAGATTGCAATTATTAAAATTCCAATAATGTGCAAAACTTAATCATGTAATTCCATCCACCGAAACAAGAAAATATCAACACAACGGAAGTCTGAATGTTAATCAGTAAAGCAAATCAGACAAATAATTGTAATGTTTTCACAAATTCAATGCTTGTGACCGCAACCGATACTACCTTCATCCAATTCATCGTCACTATCATCAAATTCATCACTTCCTCCCATGCCACCCATGTCACCAAATTGCTGTAAAAATTGTAAAAAACAAAACCATTAAAATAATAACAATAACAAAGAAAAATGAAGTATAATGCCAGGTAACAGATGCAGATACTCACAGAGAAATCCATGCCACCCAAATCCAAACCAGCAGG
Source organism: Primulina huaijiensis (assembly GCF_012295235.1). NCBI lineage: Eukaryota > Viridiplantae > Streptophyta > Magnoliopsida > Lamiales > Gesneriaceae > Primulina > Primulina huaijiensis. Next base: position 2,111 of record NW_027354700.1, read on the forward strand.
CCCTCCTGATCAATTGTAAAGAGATTCAAAATCTCTTTTCACTGGAGAAACTTGACAAAATTTGTACAAAGTATAAAAGAAAACATAAAACAAACCAGTATCGTCATCTTCATCCACCCATTTATCCCAATCTACTTTCACATAATGAGGAGCCTTT
>NW_027354701.1:0-2270 GCF_012295235.1 Primulina huaijiensis
TGTCCATATGTTTTTTGATGACCCAAGCCAATTTTTATGTTTTTTATTTGGCAGAAGAAAGTTAACTTAAAGACAAAAAATGGAATCTCAGTTAAAAATACCAAAATAATTTTTATTTGCTTTTATAATAATAATAAACATATACAATAGTTGGGGGTGTTATTGGCATGAACATCTGTGATGCAATTAAATTTACTCATGATTCAAATCTCTTTACTTTCGAATACCAAATGTGATCCACCAAAATGAAGAAAATCAATGTTAAGCCCAAAAATAATCCAGAAGAGTTGTTCGGGTTGTTATATAACTGATAACTCAAAAGCTTTAAAATTTAACAACACAGGAGAAAGGAGATCACCCCCAATTGGAATTTCTATACGGCAACCGAACAAAGAGGTGAACGAAAAAGAATGAACACCTTACTTTCGATTATCAATGCGACAAGCGAGGTTCATACAACTCTAGCTTTTCCCTGCATCCATGCTGTGTTTAGCACGCACATGATTTTGTCGATTCTCGATCGTTGCAATACTATCTTGTAATCCACAACACTTGTAATCTTGGGAAGAACCACTATGCATTCAAGTAGTCTTCCCAACCACCTTTTTCAAGTTTATCTCCCTTAACTAACACTTCATGTCTTCTATCTTCAAGGTATTGAGCCATCCTACATGATTTAAACGGAGAAAGTCGATGAGTTAATCTCTTGGGGGGAAAAAGAAAAGATTTGCACAATTCTCTTATTTGATTAGAGAGAGAGTAATAGCCAGACCTAGCTTGCAAATCAATGTCACTGATCCCTAACAATCTTACTGCGAGTAAACCAGCATTCGTCGCATTGTTTATAGCCACTGTCGCGACTGGGACTCCCCTCGGCATCTAGAAAAACACAGACAAGTGAGTCGGTTATATCTCTGGTACCTCTGGATTGAGTACTAATGAGACTATACAGCATAAATTGTAGAAGTCATTCTCTATTCAATCAACTTTAAATAACAAGACCAAAATTTTCTTGGCCAGAGCAGTGATTAAGATTTTGGAAACTCCAAAATGAAACATATTAGTGGGGATATACAATAATTCCTCATCATGAGAAAAAGCAGGTGGTTAGCCCCTAAGTTAAAGACACGCTGTAATGAGGGCATTCGCAGGTATTGCCTTGCACAAGTAATAGAAGGTTAAGAACAGATTTGGCTTAGAAGCATGATTTAGATTTTTAAAACGCGATTTCCATATTCCACAATTCCCTCAGAATATCTATTATTTCTTTTATAAATTGAACAACTGGTTAACAAAGATAGATTAAAGTAGGACAAATACCTGAACAATTGACAAGAGGGAGTCGAGTCCATCTAACGTGGATGCTCGTACCGGAACACCAATCACAGGCAAGGGGGTCAATGCAGCTACCATGCCTAATCAACTAACAAGGTTAACCAGAATTTGCTCCAAATTACAGATGAAATTCAAATATCATGCCTTAACAGGTACCTGGTAAATGAGCAGCACCACCTGCACCAGCTATGATAACCTGAATTCCTCGACCCTGAGCAGATGAGGCGTACTCAAACATCATTTCAGGGGTCCGGTGGGCTGAAACTATTTTCACCTATACAACGAAGTTCAACGAGTTTTGACTTCAATAACACCAACAACCATATTTATGCCAAAAAAATCACCAACGAACATGCAGTTTATGGCAATAACCTCAGTAGGCACATTAAACTCTCTTAAAATTTTTGCAGCATCCTTCATCACAGGAAGGTCTGAATCAGAGCCCATTATGATCCCAACACGAGGTGCACCTGCATTAAGAAGGATCTGCCTATCATAAAAAAAATCAGTTCAAAGAAAATGCTAACTGTGCAAAGTTTTGTTTGCAAAGGAAAACCATGCAACTGTATCAGGTGTCATTTATGTTATTTATTATGGTCAATTGTTAGTTCGCCCTCTCCTCAACACAGGATGAAACAAGTAAACGTGTAGCATTAACAGAGAAAAAAATATTTCTTTTATCCATTTGTTTGTTGACCAGGGAGAGATTAACACACAATATGGAGAGTTCACTGACAAATCATCAGCACCAAAAAATGGTATATAAGTTGCCCAATCCCTTTAACTGACTCAAACAATTAGAAGTAGTTATCTTCCAGAGAAAAAGGGAGATGTACATAAATACAGATTAATGAACTCTAAGCTAAAACTACCACACTGTAAATAGTTATAGCACACCCCAATTTTTTTTTTTTTTGGGGGGGTGGGGGGGGGTG
>NW_027354702.1:0-2272 GCF_012295235.1 Primulina huaijiensis
TCATTTTCGTAAAGCGAGGACGAATACGAAGTAGTTGCTATAGGGTTCCATTGTGCAGTCACGCAGCCGCGAGCCCGGGCTCGAGGCGTGACACCTTGAATCTTTGAAGGTAGGCACATATTACTCTCAGGTTGTTGCTAAATATGTTCAAAGTAGTTAGCAGTTGCTTCTTGCTACTAGCAAATCTGTGCAAGAAAATCCTGTTAAATTCTTGGAATGTCCTGATACTTCCTGACTCAATGAGGTTGAACTACTGTGACGTTGCCCTTACCAAGGTGTTGAAGAAGACCCGACACTTGATAGATTCAGAGTACTAATTCAACAAAGCAGTGTTCTCAAATCATTTGGATCTCCTTTCCCATTATATTGCCCGATATTGAGAAATCTGAAGTGTTAAGCGAGCCCGGCTGCTAGGAATTGTGTAGAGAAATTGAAAACTCAGGGTGGAGCTGGAGGAGGGCCTCCCCTAGTCTCACATAGATGTTGCATCTCCTCTTGCAATCTCTTCATCTCTTTAGTAACTTCTTTATGACTCAGGAAAGTTTCTGGAGGTGGCTAATTTCTTTGTCGTTGCACCAACACCTACTCAAAGGTGGCAGTGATCAACTAGGTGAGCTATGCGAAATCAAAAAGACGAAGAGACGGGGAAGGATTATTCTCTCTATTTTGATCATATTTAATACTAGATTCACAATCATTTTCTTGATTTATCCCACGGCCTCTGCCACTAGGAGACCTCAAAATGCCTTGGCTCTAAGCCGTACATACCACCGTTCAATATCTTATCTATATTTCTTCAAGTTCCTACAGATGGCGTGAATTGATGATACAAAAATTTCACGTACCTAGGGTTCGATCTGGTGAGAAATAATTACTCTTGTTTGCAGGTTGATGCAGACCAATCCGAGCATAACTTCATGACCGAGAATTGGCTGAGCTGAATCCTATGCAGACGAACCGACGTAAGAGAGCACCAAAATTATTTTCGGTGTAGCTCTTCTGATGCTTAAGTTAGTTCTAAGAGCAAACTTAAATGTGTGAGATATAAGTAGTGTTTTGTGTAAACAATGAGTGAATTAACGAAGTTGTTGAGGCTACCTCACATTTTTAGAGTTGAGAATATGTACCTTTAATGACAAGTACTCTAATAAGACAAGTTTTTCATATGAGCAGGACTTTGAGAGTGTAAGTTTCCTAACATATCATATTTGTGTTGATCTCATTTTATCTTTAGTAATTTGCGAATTTGGATGTCATACCCCGACTTTCTTGGGATTCTTTCCTTATCCCCGCAGAATTATTCGAGAGTTTCACGTAGATAGGACTTTATTCACCCTCATGTCAATTTGATTTCATGTCGGTGATCACTGAGATCGGTTCCTCATCAATATTGTTCAAAGAGACTTTTACCGAGCAGCGGGTAGTTCCACCTTCGAGCATAGTATTGGATTTATCTATTGAGTTGGACACCAACATGATTATTATTTGGCCCATTATCTTTATAGATGGACTTATATGCGGCTCCGGTCGGGTAGATATGATTCAGCTTGGTTCAGATTTCCAAGGGTATCGGATTTATTAATGTAATTATCATGATCATTTTTTGCCCAAATGGTGAAAGAATCGTCGTATGCTCCCGAAAATAGATTGTTACGAGCCATACTTATCCTAACACATAAAAATCAGATAAGCCTAGCTTATTCTCTTATATCATATCATCAGTAAGCATACCTATCATCAAAGCGTCAACTTATCTATTCCATTACATATATTCCAATTTGTAGGCTTTTTTCATACGTTGTTTCCGATTCAAACAATCAAACTTACCCTTTAAGTTTACGTGAAAGTTTGACACTTCTACAATATCAAGACAAAATGATAAAAAAAGGATATTCGTCAGTAAAAAATCATAAGAATTTCGATATGCATCGACTCAAGTTACAATACAATAAATACTAGCAATAAACAAAAGGGTTTTAATTAATGAAATTTTGATAAATTTTTGTCTGATATGATTCCCAGAGAGTGTACGTTCGTGAGCAGAACTTCTTAATTATTAACTAAGCCTAAAACTTTTGTTTAAACATCACAAATGCGCAGGCTAGTAGAATTATGAAGGGTTTCATGTAGTGACGGAGGCAGAAATATGGCTCTGCTCAGGCTACAATTTTAAACTCTAGAATCTTTTAATATTTTAAATTAATCTACTCAGGCTAATATCGTATTATTCCAAAATTATACAAAATTTACATATAAATTTTTTTTTAAAAAA
>NW_027354703.1:0-2275 GCF_012295235.1 Primulina huaijiensis
AGTTTTGCAAAAGATTTGAACCATTTCAAAATGTGATGTAATAATAATACAAAAGATGGTACTTGTGAGAGGACATTTTCAACATCACCGGCTCATAATTAGAAAACCTCTGCCGGTTAAGAATGCAATGAACTGTGCCAATATGTTGTGAATGAGTGATTTGAATAACTAGAAGTCACAATGGTGTTTGTGAAAACTTATAGTTTGTTTACACGTTAATACAAGCTCCAGGTAGGAGCTTGCATCCCCACGTATACACAAAAATGATAGACCATTTGAAACTTTCTTACCTCATATGAGAATATTTTGTCAGGAAATAATGAGGAGTATCTAGCCACAATCAGAGGAATTAAAGCATATATTAAAGCTGGCACAGATATAAATCAGAATCAATAAAGTAATCCGGCAGATAACTTATTGCCATACATATTGAATTTTGCAGGCTATATGTAGCTATTAAAATCTCATTTCAAGTAAAAGAAAATACAGAAAACACGGAGTAAACCTGCAATCATTGGCATCATGAACAGCTGAAGGAAAATAGGAAACAAGAAGCCGTGGGGCATTAATTACAGCCTGCAAAGCAGCAGCCATTGCAGGAGAGGTCCAATGATGTTCCTAAAACATCACATTGGCAAAGAAACATTAGATATCCAGGCAAACTATGACCAAAGAAATTCCGACTCATTGGTAGAACAACAGAACTCGTTTGCAGGAGAGGTCCAATGACTATCAATAAGCAAAATCTCTAGAAACTAATAGCTTAATCCTTCACTAGAAAGGATCATGATTACTTCAATGGAGAAAAATAAACTAAACTGTTTGGCAAGTTAGAGAAACAGGAGACCATTTGCGCAAACAAATCATAAGAAAAGTTACAGTCACATACTCTCACAATAAATAAAATGAAAAAAAGGTGTGTGAAACATTAGTTGGCCAAAACATTGGCCTCTAACTTGCAATAGCACAATCATGGAAAAAAAAAGGTGGTTATCAGATTAGATGTTGCCGACCAAAATTGAAGTAACAAACCAGAGGAAAAGCTATAATGGTCCACCGTCTAATTATGATACACCAAATACTTTCATCCTTTGGTTATCCTACATGTTACACAGAAGTACCATACAGAAAGGCCATCATTATCATCCTTGAGGAGATCAAGAAAGATATGGTCAACAGTCATATTAGTGCTATCTTCAGATTCAGAATCTGCGCCTACATCTCCATTGGTTGAACCTGTATATTGCTTCATCCATGAGTGCGAGCAACATCTGTATTCAAACAAGGGTTATTAACATTGAACAGAAATATAACTGGCATATTTTCTAGTTCTGTCCAGACCTCAGGTGCAGCGCTTTTTTGAATTGAAGCTATGCTGCTTGCAACAAGTGACCCAGAACTTCGTTCAACCTTTTCCAGTGCCACAACCAGTACTAGTCAAGACATATAGAAAGATGTCACAGTGTAGAATGATGAGCAAGAAATTTACAGCAAACAGATCTTTCAATCGAAACAATGGTTGTGCTGTTCCTGCATACTTGACAAATGCTTGCAAAATTGTGAGTGCAAATAAGAACCTGTATATCTAACAGATACCTAATCATGTAAGGCAAAAAGGCTAGAATAAAGAAAATTACTTAATTCTACTTTTGCTTCACCAACTCAGCTTAAACAGTGTAAAAGAACGACAAAGATAAATTATGTACATAACTCCCCGATGAAATTGTAGCTTAGCACTTGAAGTATAAACATTTTACCTTTAAACTTAATAGGAACAATAACATCTGAAAATAAATTATAAGATTTAAATAATAGCTTTTACAAGTTCAACTCAAATAGAGACTTTGAAAGCTATAATCTGAACACCAATGAACCACATGTACTGCATAAGATAAACCCTTTTGCTCCAGAGTGATAATGAATGCAAGCCAGAGATCATAGTTGTCGCAAAATCTAGATAATCGAACTCACTGGGTAAGTCAATAAGTGATTGGAAAAGGAGAAAGAAGGATCCAGGTGAGATGAATCCACCGAAAACTCTTATGAATAATTCTTCTAATTCGCATAAGAGAGAAAAAGATTTAGAGCTGAAAGACCATTTGACTACAAACAAACGACAAGCTCAGTGGTGACAGAAAATGCATTTATTTGGGTGATATTTCACCAGTAATCATCATTCACCAACTTGAATTTTGGTGGATAACAAAGAAGAATGTTCGATGGAGACTTATCTCCATTCCATGCAATCAACTTCAGCATTAATGGGAAAAACTGC
>NW_027354704.1:0-2278 GCF_012295235.1 Primulina huaijiensis
AGAATATATCTTGAGAAATAAATTTAACATGGAAATTATATTTCCTTTCACAAATGACCCAACTATAAGCAGAATGAGTAGCTCAGCTATGGGCAGTCCAACACATAACGGTATAACCTGAGTTCTGATACTATATTAGAGTGGAACGTCGACCTAACTCAACCCCAAAGCTAGCTCTAAAGGGGGATTGCCTAAATTCATATATATAATTACTAGGTATTTTATCCAACCGATGTGAGACAACTAATATATACACACACGACATTACTTATCATAATGTATTATGCTACCTAAAATTGGTTTTCTTCATGTGTTGTTCAGTTGGATTCCATGTTGGTAGTCCATCTATCCTTTGTAGCGACAATCGTTTGTAAACAAGTGACAAGCGGCGAGAGAATGTTGGAAGTTTTTTTCCGCACGGTATCGGTAATGATTCAGTACCCAAAAAAAATATATTGGGAAAAAAGATGAATACGAAAGGTTCGAGTAAGATGAATTAAGCAAATATTAGGATTCACTATAATTAGCTATTTATTACCTTATGAGATTTCACTTATCTTTTAAGGAATATCGCTTAATTTCTTGGATACTTAGTACTCTTGATAGGTTATGATTTTAGGAAATATTAGGATACACCTCACATCGTCAATACACATTTGGAGCAACACTCGAAAGGGTAGGTTAAACTCGACTAAATCACGCATCGATGATTTTAGGAAAAAAATATTCGTGTTATATCGTTATTAAAAAAAGTATCATGATGTCATTGATGAAATATCTATAAATCTCTATGCATTTAACGAAAGATAGCCTTCGTAAATTGATGAGGACCGCACATTTGAAAGGTGAATCGAGTGGACTACGCTTAGTACTGCAAAGGTGAGGCTGTCTGTTGCCAATTTAGGCGAGACAGTTTGAAGTGATAATAGTAATATTCGACTTACTTTCACTTTCATCCAAAAACTTAACCACCAGTTGTGCATTGTACTAAAGTGTAACTCTGGTAAGAATCTGTATGAATTGGGGTTCGGTTCGATTCGATTCAAAAATAAATGTAACAGAAATTTTCTTTTGGCATCAAACAAGACATTCAAAGAAAATTTAGACATCGGATTCAATTTGAATTTGAAAGGAAGTTCATGATAAACTTCTTAGTACGAATAAGTTTTATTTTATTGAGGATAAGATTGTGTGTATACGATATTATTATTGAGGATGTTGAGAATCATTTATATTTTCTAAATTGATTCACCACATGTTTGCAAATATATGTGCATATGACATTGTCGTTGATAGAGGATTCTGAGAATCATTTATATTGAATCACCACATGTTTGCGGGATAAGGTTAGGAAATGGCTTTACATTTCTTATTCCACTACCACATTTAAGGCGTGTATCATCAAGGCTTCATATTTATTTTTTTGTGATTTTGATCTTCTATGTTGTTAAATTAAAATCATAGTTCAGTATTTTCCGATTTTGGTCGATTTTAGTCTTTTTTTATTGGGAGTGCTAATGTTGCACTAGACACACATGTGCTATATTGGTGTCATATCAACATAATGTTGGAAAAAAGATTAAAATTGTAAAAAAAAAAAAAAACAAAGATAGTACACTAAGACTGAAATTTGAAGACGCAAAGGAAAAAGATCTCAAAAATATAGTTTCTCAATTTATTATTATACTTGTGTTTTATCCGTTTTTACTTATAAAAGAAATCATAAATGGTAGGCAATTGCCATTGTGACTAACATGTGGATGGCTTGAACCATTTCAAGGCTCTAGCTATTCACCCCACTAAAAAAAGAATAAAAACTCTAGGTGTACAATAACCTAAACAACTATGGCGCACGAGTCAACTTTAAAAACTTATCAATATTAAGTGTACTAGCAAAACCATGTCTCCACCAACACTTGTTCATTGCGGCATTGCGTAGTCGGACATGGTCCAAAATGGTGAGACCAAGTAACAGCCAGCAAAGACGTAATGGAGGTGCCTTTCGACCTAGTTCTTGATATCGAGAGTTAGTCCGATTAACTTTGATATTTATTTGGCTTTCAATCATATTTCGTCTTAGTACTCACCAAAAAAATTAAAGCCAACATGAGTGACATAAAAAATTATTGATTTATTTAATGTCACATTAATAATTGGACTAAAGTTCGAAAATTAAAAGTTAACATACACAAACTAAAATTTGAAAACTTAAATAGATCAAAATTATTTTAAAAATAAAATATTAATAAGAAAAAAAAAATTATATAAAAAAAAAAAA
>NW_027354705.1:0-2279 GCF_012295235.1 Primulina huaijiensis
TTGGTGTTTTCTCTAATGCAAACAATTTTAAACGTAGAATGGCAGTTCGAAGATCATGGATGCAGTATGGTGAAGTACGATCAGGACAGGTTGCGGTTCGTTTCTTTGTGGGTCTGGTAGGTTTTACCCTTTTTGGAATATTTATCATGACCTGTTCAAGCACCATCTTTCATACTTGAACTTAAAGCATTATAATATTAAGATCTTATGCTGCTAGAATATTCCCTTTTAAGAAAGTAAGTGTTAACCTTGGCAATCAAAACTTGACAGATTTTTCTTGCCTCCTGCCAATATTTCCCAATTTTTTTTTTAAAATTGCCTTCTACCTCGACAATCAAAACTTATTTGAATGTGGTTTATTTATTTAAGTATTGAAGTACCTCATGTATGGTCCATTTCTTTAGCATAAAAACCAGATGGTGAACGAGGAGCTCTGGAATGAAGCACGGACATATGAAGACGTTCAGCTGATGCCTTTTGTTGACTACTACAGCCTCATCACATGGAAGACAATAGCCATTTGCATCTTTGGGGTAAAGTCTCTTCACATCCTTAACTAATGTACATTTCCTTCAGTACCTTATAGCCCCAATCTCTTCGACAGACTAGGGTTGTTTCGGCAAAGTATATCATGAAGACGGATGATGATGCATTTGTTCGTGTGGATGAAATCTTGAACTCTCTGAGAAAGATCAATGCAACACGTGGTTTGCTCTATGGCCACATCAATTCAGATTCCGAACCTCATCGTAATCCAGAGAGCAAGTGGTATATTAGTCATGAGGTATTTCTTCAACTGATCATGTAGATTCACTGCTCAAAATCCTTGTACTTATTTTGAGTACATTTTCCATGTTTGCCGTGGTAATTTGCGCACTTTACAGAGTTTAACATTAGTGATCTATCTGACTCTATATTGTATTTTTGTAGGAATGGCCCCATGATAAGTACCCACCTTGGGCACATGGTCCTGGTTATATCGTGTCAAAGGACATAGCCAAGGCAATTTCCAAAAAACACGAAAAGGGAATCTTAAAGGTACAGATCTCAAGTCTTCATTTTCTTGCCATCACATCAAATTGAAATATGTAGGTTTTTTAACCTTTGAGAGCATCCAAATTCCCTATCATGCACATTATTATTATTTTTGTTTGACTTGAAGAAATTTTTTGAAAATAAAATTTTATTATTATTTATTACCATTAAATTGTTGCCTACTTTAAATATCTCGAGCATTCAAGAAAAACAAAAAAGAAAAAATCATTGCTGCAGATGTTCAAGCTCGAAGACGTGGCAATGGGAATCTGGATTGCTGATATGAAGAAAAACAATCAGGAAATCAGATACGAGAATGATGGGAGGATTATAATCGAAGGTTGCACAGATGGTTATGTCATTGCTCATTACCAAGCCCCAAGAGAGTTGCTCTGTTTGTGGCAGAACATTCAAGACAAGAAAATCTCAAGTTGCTGTGGCGATTAACTCACAGATCTGCCGGAGTAGATAGAAAGGCTACCGCGCATGATCTGAGGAGCTGGAAAGAGTTGTTCCAATGCTTGTGGGAGGAGTTGCGGTAGCTGTACATGTGACTAGATATTGAAATGGATTTATGCATAACAGGGAAAACCATATATATTATGTTTTCCCATTTTTGTTAGTGAATAGGGGATTTGTAAAATATGTATAGAGAGAAAAAAACTGGCCATGGCTCGTGTAGATTTCAAGTTGATTTTACACATTTATTGGCTCTCAGATTTCACTGTAATTAGTTCATGGAGTGAGGCTCAATATGTGTAAGATAAATTGTTAAAACAATCCTGAATCATGCGGACCTACGGTTGTTAATGTTGTGTCTAAAAATTTGGGTGAAACGAGGAACTGGGCATTCAAAATAATCGGTGTGCCATGACGATTATTCGTAGCGCCTTGAAGTGGTGGTTCAATGATGCTTATCGGGCTACGTCTCGAATCACAAAAACTTATATTTAAGTTTGGAATACATATATTTTTAAAGTGTTGGGAAAATCTATAAACCACATAATCAATCATGTTAAATCATTAAGAATTTGATTGAAATTTTAAGCAGAAGTTTACTTGAAGTCATAATTCTAAATTCTTTAAAACGTGTCTTAATCTTCCAGATCATGCGCTCTTTCGAATCTTTTAATTTTCTCTTCTGAACTATTTTTTTAATGGAGAAGAAAATTAAGGAATGTGATAAGCGTGATCTGATAACCATGACTCATATATAGATAATGTCTATCATTATCTTCTGATAT
>NW_027354706.1:0-2284 GCF_012295235.1 Primulina huaijiensis
AAAATTCGGTATTGTTACCGTACCGTACCGAAATCTTTGATATACCGAAAATTCGGAATTTTTTCGTTACGATAATCTCGATATACCGAAATTTCGATATTTTTTCCCACCTCTATTTTTCTTCATATCTATCCCTTACTTTTGTTCTGTCTGAATTCTTTGGGGTTACTCTCCTTACTTCCCACTATCCTCTAATTGTGTACAAGATGTGCCTTCCATTTTCTCTAACTGTCAATTTACTCACATTCCTTGGGCCAAAATAAATTTAGCCCATTCCATCATTATCAGAAGTTTGAAGTGATCAAACTTTCTTTCCTTACAATACGTAAATGCCCATATTTCTGGGATTTATTTGAATTTATCTGTTTCTTTATTATTCTGTACTTGTTAGTTTATCTTTTCCAGGCTTCTGAGATTTCTCGATTGAGCAGGACCTGAATCTAGGACAACATCTGGTAAGGGATATGAATTCTCCAAAGATTCTTCCGGTCTAAAACAAACACAGGTATTTGCTGGCGATATCCTATTGTTCTTTTTGTATGTCGATTCTTGTTTTCATCTAATATCAAAATTTTATCTATATTGCAAATTTGCATTGGAATTTTTTTACCTTTATACGTTTCATGATGATGTCGCTGTGACAGTAGAGTCGAAAAAAAGTCTGGTGTTGACAGGCCAGTTGATGAACTTTGTAAGTGGTCCTTATGTTACAGTTATGTCTAATGTCTTTGTTAGGTCTTATCTTTTATCTTCCATTTCCATGCCTTAACACTCATGCCGGAGATTTTGAAGCTGTAAATTACTAGAACTACAATTATTTCTAACAAATAATGCTCTGAATTTGTTTAGGGGTATCAGTTTATTTTTTGTGCAGCACCATCTTCGGGATTTTGGGATGATCCGTCTTGATATTTGCTATTTTTTTAGGACAGAGCTCATTGTACGTTATGTTTGCTCCGGATCAGAACTATTATAAGTTGATTTTTTTTTTCTGTGGCATGAGCCATTCATGGATATTAATATATGTGCAATTGGTTTTCTGCAGCATCTGTCAGTGAGTTGAACCAGCAAGAACAAACTTCTCTGCTAAAGCCGCATGGAAATGATTCCAAGTGGATTTCTTCTAGTGCCTTTGATGTTTAACAATCTTTGAATCCTTAGGGTTACTTCATATCCACAATTTTTGAGTCCGCTCCTGGCAGGATGATAAGGATGTCCCGAGAAACTTTGACGGGAGAGAGAAGAGCTTGAGATGCACAAAAAAAGAGGTTACTCTAACATGTTTCTTGATAACTATTTTGGTAGATGAAATCTGAAGAAAATGAACTTACAAATTTACTATCAAATGACCAGAGAAGGCTAGGCCGCAAGCAGAAGCCAGAGCTGCGGAAGATGCTCAAAGGCGAGCAGAAGCTGCAGCTGAATTGAAAAGGCAGAGAGAGCCAGCCCGAGAAGCAATACTCAAGGGTCAGCCCTGAGTTTTTGCTATCTAAAAGATTTTTATATTTGCAGGTTTAATGGGATTTATTTTCCGATCTAGATGGAGAAGACGGTTGAAACAATTTAATTTGTTGAAGATCAGACCCATATATGATGGGTTTGGTGATTTCAATTTTGGAGACTGAAATCCTTTGGAACAACTTGGATTGTACATGAAAGATGAGGAGGAAAATGGCGAACCGACTAGTATTCCAAATGTGATGGAAGATGTAGAGGAAGGAGAAATTGATCAGTCTCTTCCCCCATCTTCTTCTGCCGCCCTGCTGGGGTAGAAGTAAGAGTATATGGAGAACCTGATGCTCGAACTAAGAAAAAGGAAAAAAAAAAAAGAAAAAGAAGCGGTGCATGCAAATGAAGTTGTCTTTGGGAAAAAAGAATTATCCACGGAAACAAGGAGAGGTGGTGGGGGGTTTAAGTCATTCGCGTGTGCATGTTAACGTAGGAAACAGTTTGGGGAAAGGAAGGTATGGTGTTTAAAGAAGGTTTTTAGAGGGCGAAATGACGCGTATGTTTAATATTTTGGATTGGATATTTGTTGTTGCTATTATAAAAAATAAAAAATTAAAAATAAAAAAAAAAAGATTTTGGTTGAGATGAAGGAAATCCAATCCAACGGCTGAAGTAAAAAGTCAAAAAAGAGTTTGAAACAACCTTTAGTGAGATGAAGGAAATCCAATCCAACGGCTGAAGTAAAAAGTCAAGGATGTATTATTTTTATCGATAAAATTCAACAACTTATTTCTACATAGAAAACGCCGCACGTCCCATCCCATCCCATCCCATC